>NC_056725.1:607608119-607908119 GCF_019279795.1 Protopterus annectens | reverse complement strand
ATGAGTAGAATAGTAAAGGTTTTACAAGATTATTTAAACATAATAGGGTTACAAAAAAATAAATAGAAAAGCCAAGGATTAGGTTTTGATGGTATGTTGTGGCTGATAAGTTTATCTTAACATATGTAAAAGTATTTAGGATTTGTTTTGGGACACGCAGCCGCAATGGTGCAGTGGTTAGCGTTGCCACCTCACAGCAAGAGGTTCTCTGGTTTGATCCTCGGTTGGGGTGCCTTCTGTGCGGAGTCTGCATGTCCTCCCTGTGGTCGCGTGGGTTTCCTCTGGGTGCTCCGGTTTCCTCCCACATCCCAAAGACATGCTGTAAGTGGATTGGACACTCTAAATTGGCCCTAGCAGTGAGTGTGTGTGCCTTCTGAGGAAGGTTGGGTGCCGGGCTGGCAACTCGACACTGTAAAACTCCACTGCCAATCATGAGCGGACAGGTGATCCGCTGTGGTGACCCCTAACCAGGAAAAGCTGAAAGAAGAAGTTTTGGGACACAGGGAAATACACTGCAGGTATGAAAGAAAAAATTGAAAATCTGAATGATATGTGTAGGTTTTGGAAGACATTTAAATTTTCCTTTAAAAAGAAAATCTATTTGATTAATTCAATTCTTTTAGCAATATTCTCATATTTGGTGCGTGTCTTTAGTATTCCTGTTTTGTTTGAAGACAAAGTTTATAATATTATTTTTTCATTTATTTGGGACTCTAAGTTGAACCCAGTAAAGATAAGCACACTATATGTTAATAGAGAAAAGGGGGGTTTAAGATTGAGTAATCCTATAGTCTGTGCAGCATCACTGCACTTATTTAAAATATTGCAATGTTTGAAGCACAATGATGATTTGTTACTAGTGCAGATATTGAAATTTAAGTATTAAGTGGATGGTAATATATTTGAAGTAATAAAAGAAAGAGGTTAGACCAGCTAAGAAATAAATAATCACCAGGAGGAAATTTTCTCATGGAAACTAAAATTTAATGAAATAGAAGATGGTAGGAAAAATGGTATAATAATGTTATGAACAAATACTTTTGTGAATATCAATGGAAAGAACTATCAAGAGTTAAAATTGCAGCAATGCAGACTAGAATGGGAAGATGTAAGGAAATGGTTGATCAAGATTTTTTATGGAGAGTTAGTATGCAAAAGCTTCCACTGAAAGCAGATGTATGCTATATAAGATGAAAAGAGACAGAATATGTCTTTATTGTAAAGAATTTGAGACTTGTGAGCATTTTGTTTATGATATAGACAGAGCAAAACTTTATGGAAGAAGCTAGTTGATAAGAAATATTTAGAAGGAATTGAATAAGTGAATTAAATGTGGATATGACTGAATATGGGTATTATAAATGAAAATATGAAAAGTATATAACAAAAATTGATAATAATGTTTTGCATAACATGGTTAAGGAAATGTTGTTAATGAAAAATTGGATTTAGTGTCAACAGTGGGGGCTGAGACTAGATGGCCAACTGAGAGCAGTGAATTTTGAGAGCTCCATAAACTAGTATAATAATGTAGGAAAATTTTATTATTTTCAAGTTTAAAATGTCAGAAATTTATAGATAAACTACTAAACTAGATAAATATAAATTTTGGTGGAGATATACAAAAATTTTCCTGTCAAGTAACTTGGAGATATATTGAGTCACTGAATATGAACAACTCAAGGAATTCTCATCCAGATGTTGCTTTGAAAAAAGAACTGCAATTGATGACATCAACCTTACAGAAATGATCTTTGAAGATGGATGGCTTCAAAATGACTTAGAAAACCTCAAATTAAATTCTCAAAAACAGACCGATACTCTTAAGGAGCTATTACAAAAACACCATACAAAAATAACAAATATAGAGAGTTATCTAAATGACATTGAAGGTAGACTCAAAGAGGAAGAATTCCAAAAAGAATTTCTACTTAAACCGAATACATGGCTGATTAACAAAATAGTTGGATTAAAAAACAGGGAAAGGGGAAACGACATAAGGATCTTTGGTCTGCCTGAAAACACTGAAAGAGAAGATATTATTTCATTCTTAACAACCTCAATTCCTGAATTTTTAGACTTGAAAGAGGGACTTTCATTTGGAATTGAAATGGTGCATAGACCACTGAGGAAATCTGCTTCTAACTCAAATACTCCACCTAGATCCATAGTTATAACATTTCTTTCATTTCTGGACATTTGCTTGGAGAAAATCACCCTTAAAATACAATCAATGCTTGATAAGGTTTGACAGTGATTACTCCTTCAGAATACCAGGACAAAGGAAAAAAGTCTGGCCAATAATAAAACTGTTGAAACAAAACAACATTAAAGCACAGCTGGCCTTTCCAGCCAAGATAAAATACTTTTTGACAATGAGATGAGAACCTTTAATGACTTAGAAGAAGAAGCTGCTGTATTCGTCAAAAACAACAACATAATGTCTATCCCAGAAGAAATGGAATGGATGGCCCCTATTCTTAAAAGAATAAAAGAAACAAATCATTGGACTGATGCTAGATAGAAGAAACAAAAAACTGATTCCAAGATAGCTGACCCAAAAAAATAACTCTTACAACTGCATCTCAAAGTATCAACTGATATGGTACATCACTTGTCATCTGTTTTTATTTAAAAAAAAAAACAGGGGGTTCTTAAACAACTGAGAAACAGTAATGATTTATTCAGAATGTTCAAAGAGTCCAGTAATTCTTCACAAACAAAGGTAGGTCAAGATGTGTTACTATATATAAGCCAAACAAAGCAACATATAACACAAACATAGAAGTTTCTATTCCCCTACTTGAACTTGATGAATACTTATCTTGTTCATTTTTTATTGATTTTACTTATAATAATTTAAGTAATTAACTAACTAATTCAACAAGGTACCATTCATCAGAGTTCAGACTCAAATGTAACAAATTAGCATCATATATAATAGCAGTAACAGTAGAGTGTTTTGAAAAAAAAATGCTGTCATGGAGAAGAATGCCGTCTTCAGTTAAAGTTTGATTTAGAAATGTCATGTATATCCCGGTTGAATAATAGTAGCAAGTTCTTAGTACAAATGTCATCATTATTCTGTCTAAATATAGTTAATATCAATTATGGCAGGTATCACAGCTATGAGTGCTGTTTGACCAATCCTGATATGGTGTGCATGGATGCAGCTGTGTCTCTGGCAGCTAGTACAAATGTCATTATTATTCTGTCTAAATATAGTTAATATCAATTATGGCAGATATCATAGTTTCAAGTGATGTTTGATTAAGCTTGACATGGTATGTGTGTGGATGCAGCTGTGTCTGGCAGCTGTTGTATGTTGCCGTTTTCGTCTCCGGGAAGCTGTGGGTTGTGGTTGAGGTTTACTAATGCTTGTGTATTAGGAAGAGACATTTGGTGTTTTAGCCTGGATCCAGGGGAAGGGGTGGATAAAACTGTGATTTGGGATATTTTGGCAGAGAATAGTTTGTTTATACATCTGCTTAGTGAGAGGTGGGAAGGCTGGAAGAATGTGTTATCTCTTGTTGTGGCGGCTTATTGGGAGTTTTTTTTTTTCTTGATCTGTTTGCTCTCTGTTCTTTTCCTGGCTGCTACCTCACTGAAAAGGAGGAAATTTAGGTTTGAAGTTGCAGTGAAGTGAAGCTTTGCTTCAGGTGCATAACGAGCCTCTGGGTATGCAGTACACAGACACACTAACAGAAACAGATGCTCCCAGTTTGCTATGGTAATGGAGACAGAGTGACGGTAATGCTTAAAGGCTCTGAGGAGCCTTCAAAATGATTCTTGGCAATTTGTTTTTGGTTTTAATATATATATATATATATATATATATATATATATATATATATATATATATATAAATAATAAAAGGGCTGTTTTAAACCTAATGTACACATATTGATGGTCTCCCAACACTTTGTTTAGCTCATTAAGTTGATTCTTGATAAAAAAAAAAGAATAAAAAAAATAATAAGCGCAATTTTATATTTAAAATGTGTTTTGGTCCAAACACATTAAGGACTTACATAAGAGTGGAAGTCTTGAGTTATTGTGAAAGACTAAGAGCACTTGGTCTTGTGCAGTACTCTTTGCAGTGGTCTGGGAGGTGAGCTTGCTCGGACGTGTTGGGCATATGGGATAGCTGATTCTAGGGGTATTTAGGGTTGCCGGGAAGTGCTAGTGAGTTATCAGATTTCCTTTGTGGAAATATCTGTGGGAATGGAAGGTGTGTTGAGTGGTTCAGTGGCAAAGTGGCCACTGCATGGAACAGGCTGGTAAAATTGAACAGGACAAATATTGGTCTGGATATTTTAAGAGCAGCCTAGAAACACACCACATGGACTAGTGAATGGTATTGTGGCAAAACTGGATGGGTATTGTTGCCCATGCTTGAAGTACTGATATGTGTGTGTATGTAAGGATGGAAATATACTTATAACAAATAAGAAACTAGAAGGGCCTCATAATTTAAAGTCTATGAACGGTATAAACATGCTTGGAAGGAGCTAATATTAAGAATAAGCATTACAGCTTGTGGTTTCTCAAGTAACTAACTAAGCAAAAGCCAAAACACACACACACACTCACACACACACACACACACACACACACACACACACACACACACACACACACACACACACACAATAGTTATGTATGATTTTAGTAAATATAGACATACAATATATAATCATCATATAAGATGAAGCAGTCTGCTGAATTTAGATATTAAAGACAGGATTTAATAACATGAGCTTGTATATAATACTACTGTCTTAACTTGTCATAAATGACAGACACTACATTGAATATCAAAGGGAAGCATGATGATTTTCTTATATAAGTAAATATGCATAACAAGTCATGTAATTCATTTAACTTGAGTTGTAGTTTTTGTAACCCATCTTGACCATATATAATACTTAAGCGGTTACCAAGGTAACTAATGTTTATACATGACATCAAATTGACAAAGTTGTTCAAGAGAAACAATAGAAACCTGTAGTTGAAATGTCACAGAATGTAACAATCATATTCTGAACAAATAGTATTAAACTGACACTAGACACTCGTTTAATAACATGGGTTTGAGTATAATAACACTACTGTTTTAACTTGTCATAAATGGTATACATTATATTGAACATCAAGGGGAAGCATGATGATTTTCTCATATAAGCACATGTGCATAACGAGTCATTTAATTGCTTTAACTTGAATTGTGGTTTTGTAACCCATCTTGACCATACATAATACCTAAGATGTTACCAAGGTAACTAATGTTTTATACATGACATCAAACTGACAAAGGGAAACAACAGAAGCCTGAACTAGGAATGTTACAGAATGTAAGAATCACATCCTGAACAAATAGTATTAAATTGACAATAATCACCCAGTTTAACCTTTGCTGATTATACAATATAGAATGTTGCCACTTAAATCTAAAAACATTCAGTATATGCCATAAAATGGCAATTTATGAATATGGAAAGGGAACTTGTAATCATTAATCACAATAAGTGAATTTGTTGTTTTTAACCTACAATTGCACTCATTTTATAATAAGAAATGACAGATATGAAAATCATTATGTGTAGGAAATGGGGAGATGTGGGATGCACTGATAATTAAAATGCACTAACTTTCATCAATGTTCACATAAAACAAACTTGATGCTTTAAGTAAGTTAGCAACAAACAAAGTGATTACTTAAATGCTGGAAAACAATGAAATGTAACTTCTGCTATATCCAGTAAAATACATTGTATTATAAACATTAGGTATAAATATTATTACCATCTATTTATATTAAGTAATACATTTTGAAAGACTTCATCAGTAAGGGTGAATATGTTAAATAGCTGTGTGGTATAATCTTTTACTGAGGTTTTATGTATGATACATCCTACTTTACTGTGATTGAATTGTTTGTCATCTATCTTTCATGTAAATATTAATTGCTTATACAATAAGTAGACATTTATATTGTGTTAGAATTCTGTCTAATCTACAATAGTACTATATCTGTTCAAAATAAAGTAAATATTGCTTATTCCTATTATAAATATTCTCCATATGATAATTCAATTTATGGAGCTTAGATGTTCTGGATTATCAAGGTATGAGTGATAATCTGATGGACTTAGTTTTATCCATCAGATTAGGAATGATTTTCATTCCATGGCTAGTGCGGATCTTAGTTTTGTTAACATTTAATAATTTAAATTTGTTATTTTACAAAAACATTTTTCGTATGCCTGATCAAAACATTACTTTATTGGTAAACACTCAAAGTATAAAACTGATAATTTCCTTTAAAAGCTCAAACATATACTTTATAATTAGAGGAAAATGTTTAATAGTCACAGTAAAACAAGGAATACATAGTCTAAATAACCTAAGATGAATTTAACTTTATTATCTTTAAATATCAATGGCTTAAACAATCCTAGCAAGAGATCAAATCTACTGAAATATTTAAAATTGAACAAAGCACACATTGTTTTCATTTAAGAAACTCATTTCAAACCAAATGACAATTACAAATAGTATCCTAAGGAATATATGATATTGGAGCAATCCACTTATAAGACAAAGACAAAAGGGGTAACAGTTTTATGGAAAACAAATGTGATTAACCCAGAAATCATTTATAAGTATGAAGATAAAGAAGGCCTTATGGCATTAGTAATAGTTAAATATAATAACAGAATATGGACCCTAGCCAATCTATACTGGTTCCCAGGCATTGGAACAGGAACTGTTAAAAAACACTTGGATTTCATTTCCAATAATTATAAAGGCAACTTAATATTAGGAGAAGATTTTAACTGTTTATCTGATATTTCTGAAACTACAAATAAAAGACTGCTGTGTACATCTGCTGTATCAAAAGCTTTAAACAAGTGGGTAGAATCATTTCATCTTGTAGATACTTTCAAATTTAAGGAAGATAAATCTTTGTTGTTTTCCCATCAAGATCACAGATTTGGTACCCAAACTAGAACAGATAAAATATTTGCTGCCTATGACTTACACTCTAAAATCATTAATTTCTCAATCACTCCCTGCCCCTTTTCAGACCACAATTCATTGATACTAAAACTTCAAAATGGGTTCAAACAATTAATCTTTAACTCCAGAAATCCAGCATATATAACTAAAATTAAAGAGTTCCAACCTTGGTTATTATTTGAATTACAGTTTTTCTTATTTATTTTTTTATTTTACATTTGGTGACCGGGCTAGTCTAGCTGGATATATGGCCATTTTCAGATGAGGCCAAGGGAGAAAAGCTCCAAGTGATAATAAGCAGTAATAACATACATAAAGTAACAGTGACATATACAATTAAGATTACACTAACAAGGCTATACATAACAAAAGTATCAATAACATAAAGTTGAGACATAGCTAAACACAGTCATATGCAATATGATACATAAGGTAAGGTACAGAAATCATAGTTGATGTACTAAGAGGAATTAAATTAAAAGTGTCTATTGGTTACAGATCCTGCTTTCATTGGTAGTAGGCAGCATTTAACTAGTATACAAAGTAGAATTTAAAAGATGTTACTAAAAATAAAGGTGAAAGGATTAGTCAGGATTGTTGCAAGGGCATAACCAGTGTGATTTAAGGTATCTTCTGAGTTTTTGTTTAAAGAGGGGCAAGGAAGGAAGTATAAGTTCATCAGGTAGTAGGTTCCAGTTTTTACCAGCTGTGTTAGAGAACAGTGAGTCCCCTGCCAAGTTGTTGGACTTACTTATGCTAACTAGTAGTTTATTAGAAGATCTTAATGAATTAAGATTTTTATAGGGGATTAAGAGGTTTGAAAGTATAAGGGTGTTGTTTGGTTGATTTAGGATCTTGTGGGTTATGGTAAGTTGTGAAAGTTGTATCAGGTTTTGCAGTTCAAGCCAGCCTAGCTGCTTTAGATTCTGACAGTGATGGGTTTAGAAGGGATTACCAGTGGCAAATCTGGCAATGTGATTATTGGAGTAGGCCAATTTGAGAAGATTATTTTTTGACAGGTTAGTATATATGGGGGAGGCATAGAGAAGTGTAGAGATAAGATGAAAGTGGCTATGGTAGATCTAGCTGCTGGTGTAAGGAAGGGTTTAATTCTGTGTAGGGACCCCATTTTACTGTTCACTGTTTTTAAAGTGTTATTAATATGGGTGTCAAAGTTGAGGTTGTCGTCAATTGTAATACCTAGAGGTTTGGTGATAGAGTCAGGGAATATGAAGGTGTCATTGTTAGATATAACTGAGAAATCAATGGGGAGGACTTGCGAGTAGATGTAAAGAGGAGGAGCTTTTGTTTTGGGATTCAGGCAAAGGCAATGTTTTAAGAACCAGGTCTCCACTGTGTTAAACCCTTTCTGAGTTAGGGATTGCAGTTCTGATGCAGTTGGCTGAACATATGAGCGTTGAATCATCTGCGTATTGTATGTAGGTGGCTTGAGGAATAGCTAGGTATAGATCATTGATAAATATTGAGAATAGGAGAGGTCCTAGAATGGAACTTTGAGGGACCCCCAGGATTAGGTAGATGGGAAGAAAGACTATTCTCCCAGAGCACTGCCTGCTGCCTATTGCTAAGGTAGAAACTAAACCATTGTACTGTCTGATTGCTAAGTGAAAGAGATTTGAGAATATTTATAAGAAGAGTATAGTTTACCATATCAAAAGCTTTTGAAAAATCAATAAAGAGTGCTGAAGAGAAAGCATTGTCATTACGGTTTCTGTTAATGAAGTCAGTGAAGGATAAGAGGGCAGTAGTAGTACTGTGAAATGGTCTAAAGCCTTGTTGGTTGCTAGCTAATATGTTATATTGAATTAAATGGTCAAGTAGCTGGTGATGAATGTGTTTTTCCATTATTTTTGCTAATGGTGATAGTAGTGCAATAGGCCAATAGTTAGAATATTCATTTGTGTTGCCCCCTTTATGTAGTAGCATAATGTGAGAGATTTTCCAGATATCAGGGATGGTACCCTCATGTATGGTTCTATTAATGAGGATGGATATAGGATAGGCTACTGCTTTGGCTGCTTTTTGCAAATATTCAGCTGTAATTTGGTCAGCTGAAGTAGTACATGGCTTAAGTTTTTGGATGAGCTTAAAGATGAAGTTAGTTGAGATGGGTTGCAGGTGGAAAGTAGGAAGGGGATTAGGAGAAGAGGTAAGAAGGCTAGAGTTATCAGGGGATAGCTGGCAGGCTAGAGATTGAATGGCCTCTGTAAAGAAGGTGTTAAAGGTATTAGCAGTTTGGTTGGGAGTATTATGATTAGCATCAAGTGGGGTTGGTGTACTAGAGTGACCTGGGCTTTGGAGTTTATTGATACTCGCCCAGAACCTTTGTGGATTATTTTGGTTTATTTGCTGTAGTTTGCTATAAAAGTTCTTTTTGTCTGAGATAATAGCCTTTTTTGCTACATTTCTCAACTGTCTAAAAGTTTGCTGGTTGGTAATATTTTTGGTAGCTCGCCACCTAGACCAAGATTTGTTCCTAACTAGGATTTTCTGTCTGGTTTATTTTGTAAGCCAGGGGGGCTAGTTTTGACTTGATTCTAATAGAGCATTTAGGAGCATGCTGGTCAAGGATAGTTAAGAATTTTTCATTGAAGTATTTGACTGCCTCTTCAAGTGAGTGTATTCTTAGAGGTGTCCAGTCACAAGCTCTTAACTCACATTGAAATAGCACTGGGTTAAAGTGTTTATTGGACCTTGAAGTTCTATATGTGTGAGGATGGGAAATAACATTTTTTTTGTCTGATAATGTAGGTCAAAGAGTGGTCACTTATGTCATCTGGCAGGATTCCTACCTTATATGTTTGGAAATGGTTATTAATAAGAATCCAATCTAAGGTACTCTATTGTTTGGTTTGTTAATTCTGGTAGAGGAGTTGATGATTTGAGTGAAGCCGTGGAGGTTAATGTGAGAAGTAGGATGTTTGGTGTTGACACACTTCCAATCAATAGTAAAGTCCCCTAGGATTATAGTTTCTTGTGGGAAAGTTGAAGAAATCCAGCTGCAGATATTCTCAAGTATACTAGAGTTATTGCCAGGAGGTAGATAGATAGATACAAATGATGTATAAGGATTTACTTGAGTTAAGCTGAATTTTAGAAATAAGGACTTCTGCATTATTATCCTGAGGTGGATTATAAGATGAAGTGGTAACCTGTAGGCTGTCTTTAAATAGAATTGCTACTCCCCCTCCCTTACACTTTTTGTGGTCTTGTCTCAATATATTGTATCCTAGTGGGATAATTTCATTGTCTTGAGTTCTAGGTTTTAACCAAGTTTCTGTTAAACATAGTATATCAAATGAGTGAACATCTAGGAGAGTATGAAGATGGGGGATTTTATTGTTTACACTGTGGATATTGGGATGTGCTATCAGGACTGAGTTAGGGAGTCTGGTGGTGGTAAGTGGGGTAGAGGAATTGGGATTACAGCATTCAGTTGTTGAGACATTGGTTGGGCCAGGGTTAGGATGGATGTCTCCATCTTTTAAGGATTTTTTTTTAATCTAAGTATGGGATAATGTGTGTAGCTAATTAGATATCAAACATTCCTGGCTGTGAGATTGTTGTATTTAATGTGGGCCAGTCTGTGATATATGGCTAGCAGGTAGTTAGGTATGGAAGTTATATTTATGAATACGAAAACAGGCACCAATGGAGGTGAAATAAATAAGTCTAAATGCTGATAATGGAAACGACAGCTAGGTTTATTCAGCACTTATTTATTTCACCTCCATTGGTGCCTGTTTTCATATTCAAAAGTTGTTTCTTGGTTTTCCTGGGCACCGTACCTCAATTTTGGTTGGAAGTTATATTTATATGATTGTGAGAGATAGTAGGAGTTAGAGTGGATGTTTGGTGAGGGGGATAATGAAACTGGAAATATTCAAGGTTTTCAAAGTAGGTTAGGAGGTAGGCTGAAGTTAGGAGAGATAGGAGTGTAGTGATGAGTAATGGCTTAGTTCTAGTTGAGTTCATTGTTATGGGCATACTGCTACACAGATTTAGGGTAATATAAGGGTAATAGGACAGAAGTGAGACAAACAGAAGCGACAATAGTTAAGATTAATTACTTTAAGTAGTAGAATCAAGCGAATAAAATACAATTAAGTGGTGAAAGGGTGTGATATGATTAGCTAGAGAAGTGGGAACTTCTGATTGGTAGGAAGGGGAAGGGGTGTGGTTAGGAGGTATAAGTCTAGGACTACTGGGGTGGGTGGAATTTGGGGGTAGGGTAGGGGAGCAGAGTGAGCCCACAGGGCAGAGTGGGTAGAGATAAGAGAAGGAGTAATCATACAAAAACAATCAGTGAGAAAGCTTTTGAAGAAAGGTAAGTACTGTTACATGTGAGTAAAGAGGTTAGGCAAAGTGAAAGGTGGGGATAAAAAGGTGAAGTAAAAAAGGTGGGGGGTGGTAGAATGAAGTTAGGCGGGAACTGTGGTAGAGCTGAAGAGATTCAAGTGGGTTGTACTAACAAATAAACTATGGAACAAGGAATTGGTAGAGTTTGATAAAAGGTAGGAGAAAGGATGTATGGAGGTAGGGCTGAGTAGTGGTGCCACCTAGTGGACAAACTATTTATTACAGCAGTGGGTTATAGGAAGAAGACAGGCAGGGATTGAGGAAGAAAAGGCTAACTGAATTAGGAGCTTTAACAGTATGGAGGAGAGGTACACAGGCTATTAAGGTAAGGCGGCTGGCTAACCGGCTTAGAAGCGACCTTAAACTACATAAAGTAGTTGTCACAAATCAAGATAAAACTTTTAGTTTAAGAAAAATAACATACATTTTTGCTTCCTTTAGTACTTATAAGGAACAAGGCAATAAGATACTAGGATGATGCAGCAGGCTGGACAGGGTCCTTAGTCGTCAGACCAGAGGAAATCATTGTCCAAGGATGGGATATGGAGCTTGGATAGCTGGGTATTTGTTGTAAAATAAAGTGGGGAAAAGGTAGATGGGAGAAATATTGGATTTAGTACAATATAACAGGCAGCATAAAATATACAGATAGTAGACCAACTAAATATCTAAACAGTGAGTTAAGAAGCCAGATACTAAGTCTAAACCATAAATCTCTAAACAGGTGATATAACAGACAGCATAAAATATACAGATAGTAGACCAACTAAATATCTAAACAGTGAATTAAGAAGCCAGATACTGTCTAAACCACAAATCTCTAAACAGGTGATAAGGTAAGTATGCAGAGTCAAAATCTATTCTAACAGCATAAAAAAACAGTTTAAGCCAAAATAGCCCCAGAAAATAGCAGTGCTGGGACTCTAATCCCTACTAAGAAAGTGGAAGTATGGTCAGATATATAAATAACATGTAGTAACATCAGAGCAGTTAAAATCAGCTTCCGGATGTATAATTATTAACAAGTATATAACTTACAAGACAAAAAGCAAAGTCTCTTTCCGATAGCTTATAATATAGCAGTGAGACAATCAGATTCTTGTTAGGTAACAATTTGTATTAGCAGGAAGGACAGGATAAGTAAACAGCCCTAAAAACAATAATCCAGTAGTAGTAATATACTTGCTTATGAATGGTTTAAAAGCGACTCTGAGTAGTAAAAATGAGCACAAGTGTAGAGATAGATCTCTTCTAGCAGTAGAGCATTGTAAGCACTTAAAGACTGTAACAAAGGGCTTGGACTGTAGACACTACTATAAGTTAGGTGATTTATGCAGTTAATATAACACAATTCTCATTATTAAGAGGGTAAAAACCAGGTAATGAGGATAAAGAATTGGGAGAGAGAGTTTTAACTAATTACGAGTCAATATAACAGAAAAGAGGGCTTAACTCTTCAGTAACCACAGTTCTGCATTCAATATGCTAAGATATGCACTTCTTTTTAAAAAGCAAGAAGCACTGGTAACAGGACAGGCTAGAATGTTCCCATGTCGATGATCCCTAGTAAGGGAAGCGTGGGAAAAGTAGACAATTTGTAAACCTTGGAGCCTTCACCATTTAGATTACCCGTTGATACTAAACTAATTAATGGTAGAAGCTGCTTTAGTATGCCCATTCAATAAAATAACAGCTCAGCTAATGAGCCTCTTAAGTAGAAGCAAGCCACGTAACTAATCATGCAACCGAAGGTTCCTACGTTGAGGAACACAGTTAGGCTACAAACACTATCACCTTATGCAAGCAAAAGAGAAACAGTGTGGGTGCTTACCAACTGTTTTTTTGAGGAGCTAAGTAAAATTCAGACTGTATAGGTAGCTTCACCACGTGGGGGTAAGAATTACAACCATTAATCTACACTATACGAGCTATAATTACATTACATTAATATATACATACAAAGAAAGTAGCCACCACTGACGCTCACACGAGTTAAGTCGCATGGGACAGTCAGCAGAAGCAACCAGTTTTCACCAGGTAGTATATACAGGTAGTATCTCCATGTGGAGTACAAGCTACAAGTGAAAGTCTAACTTTAATTATAAAAGGTAGCTTCACCACGTGGGGGTATAAATTCCAATCAGTACTTTACACGTTATATATTATGATCACATCAAATGTAAAGATGCATATCAAGAAAATATCCACTAGTAATGCTTTCGCAAGTACGAAAGAAACATAAGAGAGAACAGCTAAAGTGACCGGTTTTCACCAAGGAGTCTTACAGATCGCATTTCCGTGTGTAAGGTGAAAACATTAAATAGTTAGTGCAACAAAGAACAGCTCAGTTACAAACAAGAAATAAAGTAATGAATTGTAAAAACGCCAGTTAATAAGTTAGCAATAGCCAATTTACACAGTCTAAAGGTACATTAATACATTTTTCTACTTACAGCATGTAAAGATGCTGGGGGCCAGGGTCGCACAGCAGCCAGGGGCTCTAATAATATAAAGAGGGCGCCAGTTAGGTCTATGGGTTTTTAAGGGTATGGGGAGGATGTGAGGTGGGAGGAAGGAGTGGAGACCTGGAAGCAGGTAAGAGCAGGAGGGGCTAGAGTCACAACAAAGGGGAAGGGTAAGTGGGCAGTAAGATGAGAAAGGTTATCTTCAACGGGGGAAGGGTAATAGGCAGAAAGATGAGAAAGTATGTCTAAAGGTATGTTGAGAGTCTAGGCAGGAAAAAAGGGACACAGGAAGTATAATGAAGGGATATAGTGTGTTGAGATAGGAAGGTATGAAAACAGAGTTCTAGGAGTTAAGTGTAAGGAGGCAGAGACAAGAGAAGGAGTAAGCATACAAAAACAATCAGTGAGAAAGCTTTTGAAGGAAGGTAAGTACTGTTACATGTGAGTAAAGAGGTTAGGCAAAGTGAAAGGTGGGGATAAAAAGGTAAAGTAAAAAAGGTGGGGGGATAGAATGAAGTTAGGTAGGAACTATGGTAGAGCTGAAGAGATTCAAGTGGGCTGTACTAACAAATAAACCATGGAACAAGGAATTGGTAGAGTTTGATAAAAGATAGGAGAAAGGATGTATGGAGGTAGGGCTGGGTAGTGGTGCCACCTAGACTCCAAACTATTTATTACAGCAGTGGGTTATAGAAGGGAGAGGACAGGCAGGGATTGAGGAAGAAAAGGCTAAATGAATTAGGAGCTTTAACAGTATGGAAGAGAGGTACACAAGCTATAAGGTTAAGGCTGCTGGCTAATCGGCTTAGAAACAACCTTAAACTACATAAAGTAGTTGTCACAAATCAAGATAAAACTTTTAGGTTAAGGAAAATAACAGAAATTTTTGCTTCCTTTAGTACTTATAAGGAACAAGGCAATAAGACACTAGGATGACACATCAGGTTGGAGAGGGTCCTTAGTCGTCAGCTCAGAGGAAATCAGTGTCCAAGGATGGGATATGGAGCTTAGATAGATATTTGCTTCCTTTAGTACTTATAAGGAACAAGTCAATAAGACACTAGGATTTTGCAGCAGGTGCGAGAGGGTCCTTAGTCATCAGGCCAGAGGAAATCAGTGTCCAAGCATGGAATATGGAGCTTAGATAGATTTTTGCTTCCTTTAATACTTATACGGAACAAGGCAATAAGACACTAGGATGATGCAGCAGGTTGAAGAGAGTCCATAGTTATCAGGCTGGAGAAAATCAGTGTCCAAGGATGGGATATGGAGCATAGATAAATTTTTACTTCCATTAGTACTTATAAGGAGCAAGGCAATAAGACACTAGGATGATGCAGCAGGTTGGAGAGTGTCCTTAGTTGTCAGGCCAGAGAAAATCAGTGTCCAAGGATGGGATATGGAGCTTAGATAGATTTTTGCTTTCTTTAATACTTATAAGGAACAAGGCAATAAGACACTAGGATGATGCAGCAGGTTGCAGAGGGTCCTTAGTTATCAGGCTGGAGAAAATCAGTGTCCAAGGATGGGATATGGAGCTTAGATAGATTTTTGCTTCCTTTAGTAATTATAAGGAACAAGGCAATAAGACACTAGGATGATGCAGCAGGTTGCAGAGGGTCCTTAGTTATCAGGCTGGAGAAAATCAGTGTCCAAGGATGGGATATGGAGCTTAGACAGATTTTTGCTTCCTTTAGTACTTATTAGGAACAAGGCAATAAGACACTAGGATGACGCAGCAGGTTGGAGACGGTCCATAGTCGTCAGGCCAGAGGAAATCAGTGTCCAAGGATGGGATATAGAGCTTAGATAGATATTTGCTTCCTTTAATGCTTATAAGGAACAAGGCAATAAGACACTAGCATGATGCAGCAGGTTACAAAGGGCCGTTAGTTATCAGTCCGGAGAAAATCAATGTCCAAAAATGGGACATGGAGCTTAGATAGATTTTTGCTTCCTTTAGTACTTATAAGGAACAAGACAATAAGACACTAGGATGGTGCAGCAGGTTGGAGAGGGTCCTTAGTTGCCAGGCCAGAGAAAAATCAGTGTCCAAGGATGGGATATGGAGCTTAGACAGATTTTTGCTTCCTTTAGTACTTATAAGGAACAAGTCAGTAAGACACTCGGATAATGCAGCAGGTTGGAAAGGGTCCTCATTCATCAGGCCAGAGGAAATCAGTGTCCAAGGATGGGATATGGAGCTTAGATGGATTTTTGCTTCCTTTAATACTTATAAGGAACAAGTCAATAAGACACTAGGATGATGCAGCAGGTTGGAGAGGGTCCTTAGTCATCAGGCCAGAGGAAATCAATGTCCCAGAATGGGATATAGAGCTTAGATAGATTTTTCCTTCCTTTAGTATTTATAAGGAGCAAGGCAATAAGACACTAGGATGACGCAGCAGGTTGGAAAGGGTCCTTAGTTGTCAGGCCAGAGAAAATCAGTGTCCAAGGATGGGATATAGAGCTTAGATAGATATTTTCTTCCTTTAGTACTTATAAGGAACAAGGCAATAAGACACTAGGATGGCGCAGCAGGTTGGAGAGGGTCCTTAGTTGTCAGGCCAGAGAAAATCAGTGTCCAAGGATGGGATATGGAGCTTAGATGGATTTTTGCTTCCTTTAGTACTTATAAGGAACAAGGCAATAAGACACTAGGATGATGCAGCAGGTTGGAGAGTGTCCTTAGTCATCAGGCCAGAGGAAATTGGTGTCCAAGGATGGGATATGGAGCTTAGATAGATTTTCCTTCCTTTAGTATTTATAAGGAGCAAGGCAATAAGACACTAGGATGACGCAGCAGGTTGGAAAGGGTCCTTAGTTGTCAGGCCAGAGAAAATCAGTGTCCAAGGATGGGATATAGAGCTTAGATAGATATTTTCTTCCTTTAGTACTTATAAGGAACAAGGCAATAAGACACTAGGATGGCGCAGCAGGTTGGAGAGGGTCCTTAGTTGTCAGGCCAGAGAAAATCAGTGTCCAAGGATGGGATATGGAGCTTAGATGGATTTTTGCTTCCTTTAGTACTTATAAGGAACAAGGCAATAAGACACTAGGATGATGCAGCAGGTTGGAGAGTATCCTTAGTCGTCAGGCCAGAGGAAATTGGTGTCCAAGGATGGGATATGGAGCTTAGATAGATTTTTGCTTCCTTTAGTACTTATAAGGAACAAGGCAATAAGACACTAGGATGGCGCAGCAGGTTGGAGAGGGTCCTTAGTTTTCAGGGCAGAGAAAATCAGTGTCCAAGGATGGGATATGGAGCTAAGATATGTTCTTGCTTCCTTTAGTACTTATAAGGAACAGGGCTAAAAGACACTAGGATGATGCAGCAGGTTGGAGAGTGTCCTTAGTCATCAGGCCAGAGGAAATCAGTGTCCAAGGATGGGATATGGAGTTTAGATATGTAATTGCTTCCTTTAGTACTTATAAGGAACAAGGCAATAAGACACTAGCATGGCGCAGCAGGTTGGAGAGGGTCCTTAGTTGTCAGGCCAGAGAAAATCAGTGTCCAAGGATGGGATATGGAGCTTAGATAGATTGTTGCTTCCTTTAGTACTTATAAGGATCAAGGCAATAAAACACTAGGATGGCGCAGCAGGTTGGAGAGTGTCCTTAGTCATCAGGCCAGAGAAAATCAGTGTCCAAGGATGGGATATGGAGTTTAGATATGTAATTGCTTCCTTTAGTACTTATAAGGAACAGGGCTATAAGACACTAGGATGACGCAGCAGGTTGGAGACGTGCCTTTGTCATCAGGCCAGAGGAAATCATTGTCCAAGGATGGGATATGGAGCTTAGATAGATATTTGCTTCCTTTAGTACTTATAAGGAACAAGGCAATAAGACACTAGGATGACACAGCAGGTTGGAGAGGGGACTTTAGTCGTTAGGCCAGAGGAAATCAGTGTCCAAGGATGGGACATGGAGCTTAGATAGAGGAGGTAAAGATGCTGGGGCCAGGGTTGCACAGCAGCCTTGGGCTCTAATAATATAAATAATAAATAAAATAATATATAGACCACTTCTTAGATAATAATTACACCACAGAGATAAATAGATTAGTGATATGGGACTCATTAAAACTTACATGTATTGTAAAACCCTAACTTGGTATAAAAAAATCAGAGAATGGGATTCTGAATTATTAGATCTACAATCCAAAACTTTTGCCATTAAAAGCTGAAAAAAATCAAAATCATTTGGAGATGAAAAAGAAAGCAGAAGTATTAAACAATAAATACAATTAAATTCTAACACATAAAACTAGTTTGCTTTTGAAAAACTAAAAATTAATACCTTGGCCACTTATCCCAAATATCTACATAAGTTATCCAGAAGAATCAAAATGCCATCAAAAGCTAATAATATTAAAAGTATCTTCCATTGAAAGAAAGGGGAAAATGTCTCTGATATGAGTGACATTCTTGATGCCTATAGAAATCACTATATGAAACATTTCCAAAAAGAAAATATACATATTGAACAATTAAATCTTGATGAGAAATGTTCTAATATAAAAAAATACCAGAACAATTAAAAGTAGATCTGCAAGCATCCATATCCTACAAAGAAATTTCAGATACAGTAAAAGAGGGTAAAATAATAAAGCTCCAGGTATAGCTGTCATAATTATGGAAATATATAAACGTTTTCCTTCAAAGATACTATCTCTGTTCTTTAAAACTCTATTAGAAATTCAGTCACAAGCTTTAATACTGCTCTCTTGGAGATATTCCTTAATCACACCCATCCTAGAGGAAAACAAATCCCCAAACCTCTGTACCTCATATAGATCTATATCATTATTAAAGAATGACTATAAGATATTTATGACAATATTAACTAACAGAATGAAAATACCATTATCCAAAACAGAAAATAATGATCAAACTGGATTTATATATCATAGACACACAGATGACAATATTAAAAGGATATTTTCTCTTATAGATTATGTTAATAAAGAAAGTAAAGAAACACTCATAATTGGCTTACAGAGAAAGCCTTTGATTCCCTAAAATTCAAAATCCTAATGCTATGTGAATTTCATGCATCTTTTGTTCATCTCCTAAAGAATATATATACAAATAATATATATAAAAATAATTTAGTGTATGTCAAGTTAGGTCCTTTTACCTCTGAATCCATGCATATAGCAAAAGCCACTAAACAAGGATGTCCCATGTCACCAATGCTATTTGCTCTGGCTATTGAAATATTGGCATATTTAATTTGTAACAATATAAAAATCAGAGGAATAGATGTTTATGAACAATACAATTTTAAAGTAGTGCTATTTGCTGATGACATGTTACTAACATTATCTAATTCAAAAGATATAATAGTAGAATTAGATATATTATTTGACAAATTTCACATGACTTCAGGACTCCATTTCAATAAATCAAAATCAAAATTTTTATTTTTAAATAAAAAAAAAAGAAATGGAGACTAAGGGGGATAACATCATAGGGAAACAAGAATCTACCTTAAAATATCTACGAATTGAGTTATGCAAGGATAATAGTGAATTAGTCTCGAAAAACTACAATAATATCATCAATACAATTAAAATCTCTGTGGAAAAATGGAACAAAATAATATTAACATTTGAAGATAGACTACAGTTAATAAAAATGGTTTTACTGCCCAAGATCCTATATATAGCCTTGGTAGTACAACCGTCACCAGAAAGGAATATAGTTAAAGAAATAAATTCATGCCTGATAAAATTTTTATGGTTTCCCAAAAGAAACAGAGTAGCTTTATTACGTCATATCAGACCATGGAAACAGGGAGGATTAAACTTTCCCGATATAGAAACATATATAAAAGCATCAATATCAAAGGCAATCTCAGATTGGATAAGTCCAAATTGCTCTGCAAATTGGAAAACATTACTAACTGTAATATCAATAAATAAATTTGATTCTCAAAAAAAATTCAAATAACAGATAAAAATAATTTGCCATGGCACATATGTATTAGTATGCAATATAACAGAACTAAACCAAATAAAACTTGTATGATTATTACATTGACTCATTTAGGAAAATTATTAATGCAAATATAGATTTAAAAATCTGGTTTGATCTTTTAACACCATTTATAGTCACAAAGAACTTTCCACATAAAATATATAGAGAAATTATTAATTCTTGGGAACAGAAAAGATTTGTTTGTTGTCTCCAATGTATCAAAGAACTAAAAGTTTTAGATATGCAAGTAATACAAAAACACACAATTCCACAACAGGACTGGCTAACTTTACAGAGTATTCTGTCATATTTGCAAGATTTAAGAAGAACAATTAACAATTCTTCATTTAAGGAGATACCTAAATGTACAAAATACATATATGGAATCATATATAATGACTTTGACATGGGAAACAATATTTCAAAATTTTACAAAATATTAACTATAAAACAACACCCAAAACCATTTTGGAATGGTATTAATAACTTTCTACAAGCTTTATTTAATGAATCATTTTATTTAACTAAAGCTCTTGTGTTATTAAATATGAATGAAGGTCCGCATTTGAATTTGTCAAACTTGTATCTAGTATGAACTAGACTTGCAATTTCAAGGAAGTGTATAAGAAGAAAATGGAATACAAACACAATATGAACTTTGGAAGACTTCTACAGCCTACTGAAGACCACAGCATTATTGGACATTAAAATTAAAGAACTAAGAATTTATCCAAAGCCATTTATCAACAACCCTTGGGGAAAAGACTTATCATTGATTGACACTATACAATAATTGATCAGACACTTTGATAATGGATTGGACATACTTATAAAGTAAATGTATATATTAAGATCTGCTATAGTGTCAGGCTAATGTAAATAGTGTACATAGTTATTTAAGATGTTATGTATAAATACTATGGAATTCATTCACATGTATTTGAAAAATAAAAAAAAAAATTTGAGAAAAAAAAAATCAGATTTAGTGACGTTAATTAAGACTTTCTTTTTCTTGTTTATTAATAATGTTGTGAAAAAATGATTAATTTAAATAATGTATATATTGTAAATATGTATATAACTTTATTGTAAATATGTTTTTATAATAAAGGACCGCTACATTTTTTAGTAAGTGCTGCGGGATCTTTTACATCCACCTGAGCTACCACCAACTCAGGCAGATGGGACATTGGTTTGACATCTCATCTGAAGGACAACACACTCAGGGGTTCAGCAATCCCATGCTTCACTGCAGTGTCAGCACTCCATCTGCCAGGTATGGGAATAGAACACAAATCTTACTGCACCAAATTTGAGTGTGTTACACCACTGACACTGCTAAATACATCAACTACAATTATGATTGGGGTGGCATTACAGAGAAGATTAACATGCATTGAAAATATGTTAATTTCTTTGGGCACTTACTGAAACCCACAGCCACCATTGCTAATAACAGACTTAAGAAGCTTAACATTGAAACAGTAGTGTGCCAGTGCTGATGAAGTACTGAAGAAAAGAAATAAAGGGATAGGGTCAAAGTTTCATTCAAAGTTCCTATGTCTGCAGCCCAGGAAAGCAGGAAACCATTAGGGAATCTAGCCCAAAATACCAGGTTCCCCAAAGCACTGCCTGGTTAAATGACTTGCTGAAGGTCACATAGGAAAATAAAGGTGGACATATTCAACCATGTACTTTTGGCACTGGAAGCAGAACTTTTGTCCTTTGCACTTCCTGCCAGACATATCACAAGTTTGGTTTGTGGAACAGGAATGGGTTGTTGCACGTCTCAGTTCACTGATGGTTGTAACCCTCAGGTGTACAGTTTCTGCAAAAGTACACAGTAATTTCTAAGTCTTACAGAGCCCAGCGTAGACAGGATTCAGTTTTGCTGAAGAGTGATTATGTTGTGCATTAACAAATCAGTTTGATGAGCAGAATAAAATTATAAGAGAAAAAACAAAATTCCAGAAAACATTTATGCCACAAAAAAGTTATCCAAAGATAAGGAATTGGAAGTTGCTAATATATGGCTATAGAAATGCACAACTGCATAAGAGAAAAATAACATAGCATTAGTTATAAAAAGAAATGCAAGTGATAAAGAATCCTGTACAATATTCAGCCCTCACCCCCCAAAAAAAAATCTTCACACTGCACTGACTGGGGGACTGGGAAAGGGAAATAGAATAATTTTCCAGTCCTTTCTTTTTTCTGTCACAGAGTCAGGTTTGTAGAAGACTGATTTCCCTGTACTTTAACAAATCACTATATGAGCAGAATAACAAGAAAAGATACACAATATAATGTTACAAGACATGTGTACCTCAAAAAATAGTTATCCAAAGTTAAGGAATAGAAATTTGGTCATTTTACAAAGTTAAGAAATAGAAAGTTTGTCATATTTTGCTGTAGAAGGAGAAAAAATATGACATTAGTTACAAAACAGGTGGAAATAAAACATTTTACAACATTCAGGCAAAAAAGTATTCCCACTACAGGCACCAGACAAAAGAATTACATTGAAGTCCCTTCCCTTCCAGTAGTTGGTGTCACTTTTACATGAAACTGCAATGATCTGTCCATGTAGTGACACTTTTGACACCTCAGAAGTAGTGTGAGGGAGGGTCTGCCAATTAATCTTGGTCTACAAAAGAAACAAAGGTCGGCAATTTAGCTAATCTTTTTGGTTGCAGCTGTGTACCTCCTTAGTGTAGTATAAAACAGTCTCTGAGATGCACATAAATAGGGGTCATTCCAGGAAAAGAAAGAAGTAGTCTTGTTACAGAAGGTAGACAAGATGACAGTGACTGACTGCTCCCATCCTATGTCAATGACATGGGAATACAGTACTACTTCCTTATGTCTAGAGTGACTCACGAAAGCAGACTTGAAATGGATTATGGGAAAGAGAAATGAATGAAGAAAATTAAGATCACAGTGATATGTCAAGACCCATTGGCAGCCATCCTGTGGAAAAACATATTAAAAATCTGTAAGAAGCTCTCAGAGTGATTTTGAGGTGTTAAAATAGTTCGGAAAACAAAGACAGAGTGAAACAATAGATTTTGTAGTTCTAAGATGGAGTTTTCCTTTAATAGAAGATGGGTTTTGAGAGAAGAAGTATGAAACTGTAATGTCTGGCATTACTGACTGACTGTAATAGTCCATATTGCATAGGGAGTCATGATCAAGATGTGAACAAAGCCAGGGGGAACAGTAAATGACTGGGAGTGTTTCTAAATATTTTACAAATCCACTTAAAGAGGTAATAGAGCAAAGGTCTTGCATAAAAATGCATTTTCTGAACAGTAAGAAGAATGAACTCTAATGACTGACATTATTGATTGACTATAATCATTCGTGATTTACGAAGCACAGGAAAAAAAATGCAACATCAGGGGATGTTCTGTTAATGCAGGGACAGGTAAGGAGTATGGCAGTATGTCTGTGTGTTGAATGTGAGTGCTGCCTCTGCTAATGTGATGCATTGTCCACCAGCAATGATTGCAGGGAGGTCAGCAGAAAAGGGCCTGTTAGCACTTGCAGTAATCATTGAGTTATTCCAAGACTTGCAAATTAGCCAGTAAAGAGGGTTTCCTCATTGTGGCTAATGTGACTCTGAAACATTGATTTCTATAATTGTACTAATAGGCACTTTTTGTCGGAGCGTTACCACTCATGGCTGAGCCTGTTTCTGAATCCTGGCCTTATATTAAATGCTAATAACAGATAACGCTTACTCTGAGCAACAAACAATACTGTATACCATGTTTCCATATACATACATATGCAGACGTGGTATACGGCGTTGTTTGTTGCTTATAGTAATAAACAAACAGTATTGTATACCACATTTTCATATACATACATATGCAGACATGGTGTATGGTGCTGTTTTTTGCTTATAGTAACAAACAAACTGCACTGTATACCATGTTTTCATATATATACATATGCAGATGTGGTGTACAGTGCTGTTTGTTGTTTATAGTAACAAACAGTACTCTCTATCACATTTGCATATGCATACATATATAACATTTCTAAGAAAAAAACAATAAAACTTTGACAACACTGAATGAGACATTTTCATCATACATGTTTTCAACATCATTAAACTTTTAAACAATTCAACACCATCTCATAATTACTCGAGTATTTTTATTTTCAGTATAGAGTGATAGCTAAGACATAATTTTTTAAAGATGTATCTATTTACTGGAAAGTCAAAACACACAAATTTAAATGCATGCTCTTTACGTTTTAATTTATGTACAATCAAACAAATTGCTGAGTATTTTTCCTTGACATAAATGCATATAAATGCGCAGAATAAACCTTCTGAGGGGTAGGACATGAAAGCAGTTGCCTGATTTCAAGGACCATCTTAGCATCAACAGTTGAAAAATATTATTTTTTCTATCATACTTTTTGGTAGTGGACTTTCTACACTCTAAGCAACAATTGTGACAAGCTAAGTTTAAGATGAAGAAACCGCCCTAAGAACAAAACATTACTTTAGTTGTTTCCACTTTCTGAAAGTAATTAAGCTGCAGTCAGATTTTAACACTCTTTTGTCTTTTGCTAGTCTGAAGAATGTCAATATACTTGAAAAAATATAGGCTACCATTACATTGATCCATGGTAGGGAAACTATAAGACTGTTTTGGAGATAAAGCTTATGCATATCCATTTATTTTATGTTTTTATACTATTTATTTGTTAACCAGATAACTAGTCTAGGGACCCTTTTTGGTTATAATACAGGCTAAAGACAGATAAAACATACAATGCAACAATATGCAAGAGACAGTAACAGGAGTTACATACAATGTATTGTTAAGCATTTGCTAAACTTGACACAGGCAGGTAGTTCTGATGACACAAAGGCATGTAGGTCACCAAAAATAAGCTATATGCCATGTAGCACATAAAAAGCAAGTTATATAAGATCTGATAACAAATAAAACATAAATAATGTGCATATTAGAAGATTAAACATTGTAAGTGCAGTATCATCCACATTATATTATAATTCACAGCTTGCATCATGAGAATATTTGCTGCAGGAATTCATAATTTATAAAGGAAAAGCTAGACACAGAGGTAAGTCTTCCAGTCAGATCTTTTGCTGCAGTCAAATGTCCATGGGGTACATGACTGTAGTCTGATGCTGCAGGTGTTAGAGGGAACTCAACCATCCATGTGCCCAGCTCACTGCTTTATAACCACTGAGGACTGTGGTCAGTCTTTTACCTTTTAAGTAGTTCATTGTTTGCTTTACCAGACTGAGATCTTAGATAGACTGAAGAATATACAAGTTCTCCATGAATTTTATTATATTTTCCTATGGCTTCATCTCATGGTATCCCCTATTCCTTTCACTCCTTCAGACTTGTTTCACAGACCAGTAATGCCTACTTCCTTATACACTGCCACTTTTAACATCTTACACATCTACATCCATATGTTTCAAATAGCCATAATTTCACTTCATATTTTAGTCCATTCTTAAAATATGTGGTTTTCTGGCAAATCATTGAGGACTGAAGTCACTAAACAATGACATACATTTGAGTTTCAGGCTTCATATCCTTCAGAAAACACGTGCTAATGAGAACCCTGTTGGTCTAAAAGCTTTGTAAGTTTGTAAGAGCAATATTTGAAGTTTGTCCTTGATTTTATTTTTGACTTGGTGTAGAATTCTTGTGCTACGATGTTGAAAGGTATGTCTGCATCCCCTTCAAACCCTTGGACACAGTCATATGACTGCTGTTTGCTTTTAATCTAACTGACTTTCTCACCCATTGTTACTGTTTTACCTTTCATACCTGCAGTCATCTCTTTGTCAGAATCTAAAAGCACCTCAGCTTGTACAATTACAGTTACATTACACTGCACTACTTCCCTGTCTTAGAGAACTGCATCCTGTTTCTCACACTATTAAAATCCTTCTTTGTACAAACACTCCAATTTCTAGCTTCTTACTTATGGTTTTAATTTCTGCTGTACCCCAGATTCATCACATTTACTGTAGCATCCCTCATGTAGCACATGTAAAAAATAGGTACTGCAAAACATTACGTGTACCCCTTTTCATGGTAATCTGCCAACATTTGGCATTATTTAGATGAGATAGAAGCAAATTGTGGTCACCTTATCTACTAGAATTAATCAGCTTTGCCACCTCTTCATTACAAAATGGGGCTAATACAGCCCTTAGACAATTGCGGTAACAGCAGCAACAAAACCGATTCACCAGAATCCCGGTGAGCTCTACAAACCAAAATATTCTGTCGGTATCTGAAACATGGTTAATGTCAGGTTACACACTCTTTTCTACTTGACATTCTTTACAATTTCTTCAGGCATAACCATCCTGGCAGGATCCATACTGCTGATTAAAATAATATCTTCCCACAGTACTGTTATTCAAATTAGACTTAAGTATGTCTCATCTCTGGACTGGGTTGTTGTCTAAATCACTTTTGAAGCAGTCACCATCATTTTTTACACCTGAGGAAGCGTAGTTTACCTACGTGAAAGCGCTTGTGTGTTTATATGACTTAATAAAAGATTTTATATCTACTTGATTTATCCATGTGGTGACTCCTGTTGGATTTGATATCATCAGTCACCATCTATGTTCATCATATTGATCACTGACTGAATTAAACCCTAAGCCAGACCCAGAAAACTACTTTTGTCTAAGGAAAATTGAGGAAGAGTAGATAAATGTTTAGTTTTCTGTTTCTTTTTGACAGAAAAAAAATTGTGTCAACAGTGTTATTAATGGAAACAGCAACTTTCCCAGAGATGTGCACAACATTCTGACCAAACTGAGAAGTCTTCCCTGCTCCCTCTGCCAGGATCTACAAGAGTGGCACTTCCTTGCCCACTGGTGGGACTCCAACAGCCACAGAATATGTGGCTAACCCCTGGTCCATAGTGGCTGTGTGTGCTACACCAGAAGGATCTGAGGTAAAAGATGAGTGGTCTGAGGAACAACCTATGGCTACAGCAGAATCACCTACCTGCATCTGAGGCAAATTGCTAGCCTGTTGTGGTGGCAAAGGCTGTTTGCTTAACCACACACTTTGCTTTTTAGGCAAGGTTCAAATGGCAAATTCACCACCATAACAGGAACAGGCAAGCAAAAACTGAGGGTAATGCTACTCAATGCTAGAAGTCTAAATCTCAAAATGCACTCACTTGAGGCACTCCTTAAAATGGAGAACATCAATATCTGTTCAGTGACTGAGACCTGGTTCAAGGCTCCAGTGAGCACCCCTGCACTACCAAGCTATAACTCATACCACACTTTTCAGTCATGTAACCTGGACCGGAACACCAAAGGCGGAGGAGTGTCCATATTCATTAAGGATATCCACACCTCCAGGCTAGTTGCTCAGCATAATACATCCAAGGTTATCCAAGTGCAACTTACTCTGGGCAAAACTGCAGTGCAAATTGTAGCTTGCTACAGATCCCCCACCATGCCCCAGGATTCCCACTTCTCTTTTCTTGATGTACTGGAAAATATTAGGGTTCAACCAAACACCCTAATAATGGGCGATTTCAACTTCCCCACCATTAACTGGGAAAACTACTTGTGTACCAACTCCTTCACACAACGCTTTCTGGAATTCATAAACTCCAATGCCCTGGATCAACTTATCCACACCCCCACCAGGGGCAACAAATATTCTAGACCTAGTCACTACCAACATGAGTGACCGGTGTTCCACACCTGAAATCATCTCCTCATTGGTCAGATCTGACCGTAAGCTAATCACCCTTGATATCCACATCCTGCCCCCACCCCACCCCCATTAAGGAAACCACGGTAAAAGATTTTTCCAAAGCCAACTTCATGCTTCTTAAGACGGAAGTGGTGAACTTCATGACACCCATGCAGATGGACAATACAGTTACGACTCCTGAATCCTACACAAATGCACTCTATAAGCACTTACACGAGTGCATGGATCATGCTATCCCAAATAGAACCAAGACCAAAAAATGGAAGCCAATCTGGTGGACCCCTGCCATAAACAAACTGTACAACAGAAGGAAGAAATTGTTGCAAAAGAGAGTAAAATCCCATGAGTGGAGGAGCTCCCTGGTCAGCCTCGGTAAGAAGCTGAGATCCCTTATAAGATTCTTCAATGCTAGCTAGGAAAACAAAATCGCCACTGATTCTAAAAACAACCATTCTATAGCTATGTCAAGAATCTCAATGGCAACACCCAGATCTGCTCTGAGTTACAGCACAACGGCACGAAAATTACAGAACCAACTGATATTGCCAACATCCTGGCAGATAGGTTCAGTGCTAAAGGGCCCATATCCATACAGGAAGAATGCAGAGTCCCTGTAATTACAATTACACAGGTAAAATCTGCACTCTCTAAAGCCAAAAGCACAGCATCCATGGGACCGGACAACATCTCAGGCTGCATTTTACATGAACTTCAGAACAAACTGGCTCCCCACCTAAGCACCATGTTCAATCATATTCAGTGGCATACAGCAACAGTTATCCAACTCCAAAAAGGGGGAGCCACCACTGATCCCAGGAACTATCACCCTATTAGTCTGACGAGCCTGGTCTGCAAGGCCATGGAATGTATCATCATGGAACTCATAAACAAAGATATTGGTAACCTCCAAATTCTGGATCCCACCCAGTTCGGGTTTGTGAAAGGCAGATTATGCCTCCTGAACCTGATCAACTTCTTTGAGGCAGTCACCAAAGCCATAGATGAGGGTAAGGTGGTTCACACAGCCTATCTTGACCTCGGCAAGGCTTTCAACACCATCCTCCATTCTGGAATTATAGGTAAACTCACTAAACTAGGTATAAATCCCTGCATAACAAGATGGGTTGCCAACTGGCTCACTGACAGAACCCACACTGTAAAAGTTGCACACTCCAAATCTGACCTCAAACCAGTGACTAGTGGAGTACCACAAGTTTCAGTGCTTGGACCTCTTCTGTTTGGTATCTACTTCTCTGAAGTGCAGGCTAACACAGAAGGCCTCTGGCTAACTAAGTTTGCAGATGACTGCAAACTAGGAGCCATAGTCGAGTCCCCAAATGATGTGGAAATCCTACAGAAGGACCTCGCTGAGACAGATGCCTGGTGTCAGAGCCATGGCCTCAAGCTCAATGCCAAAAAGTGCATTGTCATCCCCTTTGGTAAAAACTCTGTACCCATGAACTACTACATAGACAGCAGTCTACTTAACACTGAATGTGTGATAAGAGACCTTGGGATCCAGGTGGACAGTAGTCTGTCCTTTGATAGTCACATCACCACAGTAGTCAGGAAGTCCTTCTACATGGCATACCTCATCATAAAAGGGTTCTCATCCAGGAAAAAAGAGGTCATTGTTCCCCTCTACTCGACACTCATTAGACCCATTATAGAGTACAATGCCCCTTTTGGAATGTAACTCACAAGACATCTGCAGCAGCTGGAAAGGCCACAAAAGTACCTCACAAAGAGGATTACTGGCCTCAAACAGATGCCCTGCACTGACCGTTTCAAAAAACGCCAGCTTTACTCCATAGCATATCACCTACTCTGAGGTGATCTCTGCCTAACATATAAAGCTATGTCAAACCCAGAGCTGTTGGACATGCTACACCTAAAAAAATCACAATTCCTCCAAGCTACACGCTCTAGAGACCTAAACCTTGTCACCACAATAAACAGGGCATGCTGGAGGGATAGATTCCTGTCCCAGAGACTTACCATACTCTGGAACAGGCTACCCATCTATGTCAAGCAAAGTTCTTCATTAGCACTCTTCAAGAAAAATCTTGATGAGTGGATGGGAAATAGGAAATACACCCCGGGGATCACTTCTGTGTCTCTGCTCGACAGTGGCATAGGAAAATAACTTTCTTGGGTGGCGTAAGCCAGGGAACCTTGTTGGCTAGGCTTACATAGGCCCTCAGGCCTATAGACTAGTACCTACCTATGAACTTTTTTTTTTATGTGTGGAAGAAGGACCAATTGTAGGAACCCTAGTTTGTTCCATGTCAAGCCAAAAATCTTTTTTTCCTGGGGAAAACAAGCAGCAAAAGCCAGTAAAAATTATATCTTTAAAAGTCACCTTTTCACACACACACGCGCACGCACACACACACACACACACACACACACACACACACACACACACACACACACACACACACACACAAACAAAACTCAGTAAAAGCACTTTAAAACATTTTGCCAGCCCCGAAAGTCAAACAAATTTCTCCACAAGAAAAAAATGTTTTTCAATTACTTTATGAAACCTTTAAACTGATAGGAAAAAAATGCACTCCCGTTTAAAAGTGCAATTAAGTCTAGTGACAGTCCATTAAAACACAAATACCTAGCTTAAAAAGAACTTTCCTAAACATGAAAGTAGATAAGCAAACAATTTTTTAAAGTGAAAGGTTCTTCCCCCAAAGGGAACTTATCTGCTTAGCAAGTTCTCAGATGATTGCAAACTGGGCACCATTATTAGCTCTCCAAACGATGTCGACATTCTACAGAAAGGCCTCATGGAGACAAATGATTGGTGTCAGAACTATGGCCTTAAGCTCAATGCCAAAATATGCATTGTCATTCCCTTTGGGAAGAACACAGTACCCATGAATTACCACATCAGTGGTAGTCCACTTAACACCAAAGGCATTATAAGAGACATGGGAACACAAGTGGATAGCAACCTCTCCTTTGACAATCACATTGCCACTCTGGTCAGAAAATCTTTCTGTGTGGCACATCTCATTTCAAAGGGTTTTGCATCAAGGAACAAAGAGGCCATTATCTCTCTCTACTCTTCCCTCATTAGACCAATTATCGAGTACAATGCCCCATTTGGCATATACCTCACTAGACATATGCAACAACTAGAAAGACCACTAAAATACCTCATTAAGACGATCCTAGGCCTCACACACTTGCCCAGTGCGGATAGACTAAAAAAAACTCCAGCTTTTCTTGGTATCATATCGCTTACTTAGAGGTGAACTCTGCTTTACCTACAAAGCCATGTCAGACCCAGCGTTGTTAGATATACTACAACTAAAGAAATCCCAATTCCTTTTGGCCACATGCTCCAGAGACCGCAACCTCAATACCACAATCAACAGAACTTGCTGGAGGGACATGTTCCTAACCCAGAGACTCCCCATGCTCTGGAATAGATTTCCCTTGAATGTCAAGCAGAGCACCTCACTGGCCGTCTTCAAGAGAAATCTTGATGAGTGGATGGGAAATAGAAAATTCACCCCGGGGATTATTTTAGTGGCCCTGCTTGACAGAGGCACTGGGAAATAATGTCTGGTGGCATGATGCCAGGGAATCCTGCGGGCTAGGCTTATAAAGGCTACAGGGCCATTAGCCTAGTACACACCTATGAACCTATGAATGAGGTGACCGTCAATACTTGAAAGCCCACAGAAGAGCACTGTCTTCAACTCCAGGAAAGATTTGAAGGGCTTGATGCCCATACCTGTCGCTGTAGTCAGCTCAGCTTGAGCTAACTGATGGTCTGGGCATGTGCAGGGTGCCCTGAAGCTTTGGAAGCTTGTTTGGCTGTTATATCAGTGGCAGGATATGGCCCATATAGCTAAGACTCCTGCAGCAGAGATCATTTGATCATTTGAACATCTACTGTTATGGTAAGTTTCCTTACACAAGTGTAATTTGTCCATTGTGCAAATTTAACTCCTCCTTCACTCCACACTTTTATTACAGTCCTAGAATTCCTGTTTCCATGGATCGATCAAAACTTTTATCTTGTTAGATAGCCTCATTCTTAACTGGCTAGGACAACTACATCATAAATGCATCTAGTACCATTCTGATGTTCTTCGTGTTTCACTGTTGCAGTCAGCACACTTGGGTTATTTGCCTGTAGGTAGCCCTCAGTCGGCTCGAATACCAGAGACTTAGTATTTCTGTGTCGGATGCTGTTGCTCCAGGACTGATGTCAGGTCATCAGGGGGATAAAAACAAGCAGCTGACACCATTACATCAGTCTTTCATGCAGAGGAGCCCGAAGCAGAAGCTGTTCACAAGTGCCGGTTGGCCGCTACCTGAATTTTCATTTACGAATTGAATAATCCTGAAGTCTTCTAAAGCTAAGTACTCCATTAGGGATCCTTTTTTCTTGCTCTAACCGATGTCAGAAAAAGTTAACAATTGTCTTGCCTGTGGAAAGCAAATGCCTCACATAGATTTTCATTCTTACTGCATCACCTGTTTAGACCCAGACCACGACGTACCTTGCTGTCAGTTTTGTGCCTTGTTTAATGCCAGAACCATTCATCATCAGGCTCTCTTTGTTGCTAAATTCTTTCGCTTTTGATCTTGATATTCCGAAATGGCTTCGGTAAGCCATCTGACTACCGATATTCTGAAAAAAACATAAGGATAAAGACAGATAGGTCCAAAGCTGCCGACAATGCTTCCATTAAGCTAGTTGCCAGTCCACCGGTACTCAGTGAGGCACTTTTGCAGCCCCTGATGCCCGCTTCAGTGGATTTTCAGGCCTCTACTGAGACCCATTCGGAGTCCGGTATGCCACAAGACTCTTCTTTGATTATGGAACCTGCGGATGTCACTACCTTGGATGGTTCTGGAGCCACTGTGCAGGCACTGGCTTCTGAGGCAGTTCTTCGCTCAACTGATGTTCGACTCAAACCGACGACTTCTTTTTTATCTAAAACTATCGAGTTTCTTAGGCCCAGAGTACGCACTATGTCTAGAAAACCAATGACCAAGGCACATGCACCTGCTCCCATGCCACAAAAACAAATGCTCAGAATGGCTGAAGACCTTATTATGCTGATTAGGGGAAGCCCAGCCTTCCCCTGCTAAGAGAAAAGAAGACCAGTCCCCTACAGCTTCTACAGACCAGGAGTATGATGCCTCTGAGGTTTCTGATTATGAAGACATGCCCTTATCTGCTTATGAGGGTTCTGATACAGAGGAATCCATTCCGTATGCCTCCCCTCCAGAGGATTCTTCTTTTGGTGAAACATTGCATACCTTAAAAGACTATCCTCAGTCCAAAAAGAGACTCAGAGAATTCCTAGAGTTGCCTCAGCACAGGCCTTTAGCAATTCACCCTGTCCTGGATGTTGTTGATGATGTTTTTATGGAATCCAGTCTTACTCCTGACACTTTACTTCCTGCCCCTAGGAAACCAGACAGGTACTACAGAGTACCTGACACTCACAAATTTCTTTTCAAGAATCCTACTGCTGACCCAGTTATCATTTCCCAGGGGCCTAAAGGTATCAAGGCAACTACAGCCAAGAATCCTACCCCTTCGGACAGTGATTCCAGAGCCTTGGACAGATGGGGTAAAAAGGTATATACCTCTGCAACTCTGGCTATTAGGGAATTGAATTGTCAGTTTCACATGCTGAAGTACCAGCAACATATTATGGAACTTATTAAACAAAAAGTTGCAACCTTTACAGACTGTGCAGAAAATAAAAAAATTGCAGGAGCTTATGCACTCTGCAAGCCAGGTCAGCAAGCATACTTTACAGTGTGGCTTTGATGCCCTAGAAGCATCTTGCTGGGCAGCAGTCACTGGCTCTGTACTGAGAAGACATGCTTGGCTCAAGGAGCAGACCTTGCCAGACCAGTTTACTATCAAAATGCCGATCGCCCATTGTCGAATGTACATACTGTCGACTCCTTTATGCGAAAGCCATAATGCCGATTCCTCATGATATCGACAAAAAACACAGAACGTCGACATTTCCGACCGCTACACCACAAAACAAGTGCTACCATGGGTCAAAAGGGGGGGGGGGGCGCGATTATGAATTTCAGAATATCGGTGTTCGACATTATCAACAATTGCAGTTCGGAGTTCACGTTAGTGGTGTTGGCAAGGGGCAATCGACATTTTGATAGTAAACCTGCCAGACCATGTCAAATCTAAGTTACTAGACGCTCCTCTAAACAAGGACAGTTTGTTTTGCACCAAAGCAGAAGAGGTTCTCAAAAAGATGGAAGAAAAAGCTAAGTCTATGCAGACTGTTAAAGAATTCTTACAAGTGCAACCCCCTAGGTGCAGTAAGCACTGCCCTTCCAAACACTGGTCCTTCAGCCCCCTCCAGGCCTTCTCAAACCAGACCCAGGGGTGACAGACCAACCAGACTACAGTCTCAGGGTATGCAAAGATCTAAGCAATGGAGTGCCCTCACCCCTAAAACAGGGAGTGGTAAGCCACCTCCTTACGGAAAAAACTTACAATGACTTCTTTACTCCACTCCTCAGCCCTGCCCAATTGCTTGTGCCCCTAGGAGGAAAACTTGCCCTTCATGCAAGAAACTGGATGTCCATCACACAGGACTGATGGGTCCTCAACATTGTATCCCAGGGGTACAAATTTTATTTCCACTCACTGCCAACCCCAAGCGGGTTTCCAGACCTTTCTCCAATCCAGTTGGCAGAGGCACAAAGCAAAGTACTTTCCCTGCTCAATATCAGGGCTACTCAGCCGGTTCCAGTAGAACAGAGGGGACAAGGATTCTACTCCAGACTCTTCCTGGTAACCAGGAAAGAGGGCTCTTGGTGCCCAATCCTGGATCTTTCTATTCTCAATATTTTCATGGTGGTACCAAAATTCAAAATGCTTACCCTGCAACAGCTTCTTCGTATGCTAGCCAAGGATGCCTGTTTAGTCACCCTGTACTTAAAAGAAGCCTATCTGCACATCCCCATAAGGGAGTCATGCAGGAAGTATCTACATTTCAGGGCAGGATCTCTGCATTATCAGTTCTTTGCACTTTCCTTTGTCTTATCTACTGCACCCAGAGTATTCACAAAACGCCTGGCTCCAGCCATTGCATACTGCAGGCAGAGAAATATCCAAATTTACCTATACTTGGACAACTGCCTGATTCAGGCGGACAGTCAGGAATTGCTGTTGCAGCACCTGACATTTGTGAAAAACCTACTCACTTCCTTGGGGCACACCATCAACGAAAAGAAATCAAAACAGGTACCCAGTCAAAAGATTGCATTCCTGGGAGCAAGCTTGGACACAACATCCCAGATGGCATGCCTCACTTCAGAAAAGCAAGTCTATCTGACAGCTTACTTAAAACAAATGGCCACCAGAACCCAGCTATCCACAAGAAAAATACTGCAGGCCCTAGGGTTCATGGCCTCATGTATACTGCTAATTCCATATGCAAGACTGCATATGAGGAAACTTCAGTGGTACTTAAAAAGTCTTTGGTGACAACATTCTCAGGACTTGGAAACAGTCATTCCTATCATATCCTGTCTAAGGACAGAGTTCCTTTGGTGGGCAGAAGCATGCAACCACAACAAGGGACTGCCCTTTACTCAACTCCATGCCACCCAGACCCTAACCACAGATGCATCAGACTATGCCTGGGGAGCACACATGGATGGCAAATGTATTCAGGGCCACTGAAGCCCAAGTCAAATTCATCTGCACATCAACCAAAAAGAGATGCTAGCTGTACAGAATGCCCTGACAGATTTCAGATCCCTAATTTTTCCAGGACAACTGCTAATAAAAACAGTCAACACCACAGTTATGTGGTACATCAACAAGCAGGGGGGGATCCCATTCCTACCCACTCTGCAGGCTAGCCATGGCCCTGTGGAACATGGCCTTGGACATGCAAGTCCATCTGGAAAGCTGAATTCCTGCCAGGCAAACAAAACCCACTGGCAGACGACCTAAGCAGAAATCTACTAGACCCACACGAGTGGCAATTGGAGCCCAGCACCTTCAACCTTCTGATTTAGAAGTGGGGAACCCCAGAGGTGGATCTCTTTGCCTCCCCCTTCAACCACCAGCTCAGCAAATTCTGCACCAGGAATCCTCACAGCAGAGCCTGGAAAGTGGATACCCTATCTTTTCAGTGGGTCAGTCTCTCAATCTATGCCTTTCCCCCTCTGCCCCTTCTCCCAAGAGTATTACTCAAGATAAGACAGGACAAACAAAGGACAATTTTGATTGCCCCAGACTGGCCATGCCAGCACTGGTACCCACTCCTGTGCAGCCTGTCACTGGTGCTACCCTGGCACCTACACCAGAACCCAACCCTGATTTCTCAGCAGGGGGGACAGATTTTGCATCCGCAATTGCAAACCCTAAATCTTGCAGCTTAGCTTATTCCTTGAATTCTCCCCCTGCAACTCTAAGCAAGCAGGTGCTGGATGTCATTCACAAGGCCAGAAGACCCAGTACAAGAAAATTCTATGCTGATAAGTGGAAACGGTTCTGCTCCTGGATTCATTCTAAAGGAGAGGACACAACAATGCCCTCTCTGCCTCTAATCCTGGATAACTTAGCAGATCTACTCCACAAAGGCCTGTCTCCTCCATTAAGATCCATGCCTCAGCCATTTCAGCTCATTTCAACATTGAGCCACCTCTCTTCTCTCACCCTCTTATCAAATAGTTCTTGAGAGGGGCAAACAATTTAAGGCCGCCAAGGGGAGCACCCACCCCTACTTGGGACTTTAACTTTGTACTGGAAAAGCTCACACTTCCCCCCTTTGAACCTGCTGTGTCAGCAGAGTTAAAATTCCTCTCTTGGAAAACAGCCCTGCTTCTGGCCATCACTTCAACTAGAAGAGTGTCTGAGCTACAAGCACTTATGGCTGTGGGACCCTTCATTATTTTCCATGCTGACAGGGTTTCCCTTAGGGCTAACCCTTCCTTTATGCCTAAAGTGGTGTCCAGTGTGGCTCTCAATCAATCCATCCATTTGCCTACTTTCTTCCCTAATCCCCAAAATAAAGGGGAAGGATCCTGCACTCCTTGGATGTGCAAAGACAGCTCAGATTCTATGTTAATAGGACTAAGCCCTTCAGAAAATCTGACCAGTTGTTAGTCAGCTTTGCAACAGGGGCAGAGTGTAAGGCCATTTCAAAACAATTTCCAAATGGATAGCACACTGCATCCATTTCTGCTACAAGCACCATGGGAAACCAACCCTTCAGGGGGTCAGAACACATTCCACTAGGGCAACGTCTACCTCTACAGCATTTCTCAGGGGAGTCCCTACCAGGGACATTCTGGAAGCTACTATCTGTACACACCTTCACCAAGCATTACCACCTGCCTATCTTTTCCAAATCCAGGGCAGGTTTTGCAACAGCAGTCCTGCAAGTCATACTAGCCAGCCCCAACTCTTCTTGACTGCCTCTACCCTTCTTCAGCTTTAGGAATCCCCCCAAGTGTGATGACTGCAATAGTGAAATATGAAGAATATAGTACAGTTGTGTACACTTACCATAAATGTAGATGTTCAAGTGTATTCACTGTTGCAGTCCTGGTTTCCCTCCCTCCACCCCCCTGGTTTCTCTCTCTGTCTCTCTCTCTCTCCTCTCTATGGCTATTACTCACCCCTTTCGGGGGAATTGTTATTGGTATTTAGTTTTTACTGGTGGTCTTTTCCCCACCATAACTTCGCTCCCTATTTGGGGGGCTCCTGATATTTGGGGCAAGAAAAACTGATTTAATGGCGTCGGCTGCCTGTTTTTATACACCTGATGACCTGACATTAGTCCTGGAGTGACAGCATCTGACACAGAAATACTAAGTCTCTGGTATTCAGGCCGACTGAGGGCTACCTGCAGGCAGATAATCCAAGTATGATGACTTCAACAGTGAATACACTCGAATATCTACATTTATGGTAAGTGTACACAACTGTACTTTCTTAACCTAACACAGTTTATTTTCCCACTCATTCTAACATACATAACAGCAATTTCACCTGTATGACCTCATTCTAATAAATGTCATGGAAAGATACTCACGTCTTTCCATCCTGCCAAATCTCCTGAATTGCCATTGTCCTACTACCACATAGTCATTCTTCATAAATAGCACTTATTTTTTTTAATTAAAGGAACTTCTTTTTCCTCAAACAAGTATAGAGTGATCATTTCATTATTAGCATACTTAAACTGGACAATGCTATACATCATTGAAATTGAAGTAGCCCTTACTTTCTTCCACCATACTCCTATCAATTTAAACCTTGATATACATTGTTAAATGACATTGCATCCAATCTAAGAAAAGTTTTTGGCTCACTAATGATATTAAGCAATTAAATGCCAGGGACGAGCTACCATCAGAAATTCACTAAACTACCTTATGATTATAATTACTTCCTCATCTAAGTCAGAGGCACAATTTTCAGATAAGGTTGTTAAATCTAACCAGTAGAAAAATAAAAAAAAAACTTCTTTCTTAACACTCAGAATCATAATGTGTAGAAGTTAAGTGAATATTACCTGATTGTTAACATGCTTTAAATCCCCTATTGAACCCATATCACACCAAACTCTGTTCATGGAAGACAGTGTCCTGAAAGGCCGTATTACATGTTACAACCTCAATTCCGGCCCAGCCAAATGCCACATTCACACTTGAACTTCACCAGTTTCCATCTGGAGCTGTACTCATATCTGTCCAACTTTTGCTTCAGAATCAGCTCTGCAAATACTGTTCATTACCTTTTCGTCAGTTTGTTCTAGACTTATTGCATCCTGTGAAAACACAGTAGTCTAAAATTCCTAAAACGCTTCTTCTATATTGCTAGATCACTTAATCACAAAAACAATGAGTGAGAAGATCACTGAAAAACCAATTAGTAAAAACAAAATGAAAACTCCAGCAAAGCTAGAACTTCAACTGAGTGACCTCCCAAACCTCTTGTATCAGAGGCATATGGGATATATGTAAATGATCCCTATGAACATCAGGTGTTTCAGCTAACTGGCATATCTGAATGCCCATGACATGTTTCATCGTTTTAATGGACAATTTCAGGCCAATAAAGCCAAACCACACTAGCTGTTGATATGTATATTTCAGCCTTGTTATGACCTCATCAGCGCAGCACAAGTAAAGTGTTTGACTAAGCATTAGAAACACAGGGCTGTTATACCCAGCTGATGTCCATTATCATTATGGTCACTGCAAAATATCCCAAACAACAAACTAAAACAATGAGTGAGAAGGTAACTGAAAAAACAATCAGTAAAAACAAAATGAAAACTCCAGCAAAGCTAGAACTTCCACTGAGTGACCTCCCAAAGCTCTTGCATCAGAAACACATGGGATATATGCAAATGATCCCTATGAACATCAGGTGTTTCAGCTAATTGGCGATATTGAATGCCCATGACTTGTTTTGTCATTTTAATGAACAATTTCAGGCCAATAAAGCCAAACCCCACTAGCTGTGAATATGCATATTTCGGCCTTGTTATGACCTCACAGCCAGTGGGGTTTGGCTTTATTGCCCTGAATATCCACAGCTAGTGGGGTTTGGCTTTATTGGCCTGAAATTGTCATATGCACAGCTAGCATACCCTGTTGTGGAATGCAGGTGACTTGGAGCCATTCAGGGCCCCGTTTGGAAATGACTAGCAAGATTTAAAAATGTAGTCATGGCTCAGCAAATGATTTAAGATACTTCAGGCTAAGATGCTGTCAACAAACACCTACTAGAAGCTGTATGGTTACAGTTTTTTTAAGCTGAGTCTGAAAAGCAACTAAACAATAAAGAATTCCAAGACACCCTTTGGGTGATGTGGCACATATATAAACAACAACATGATTCAAGTTGTTATAGCTCATTTATCATTTGTACACTCCCCAAAAAGGGATTTCACCTGGTGCCAAAGAGTTTATAGCTCAGAATTACATATGTGGGTGCTGACAGATTTTGCTGTGGCAATTTTTAGTGTTTCATTTCGGCTATAGAGTGTTAATTAGAATTTATATTATATCATGGTCATAGGCATAAATAATACACAGAATAGATTTCTCACTGGGAGCAGGTATTGTCCTAGACATGGTTTTATAACATTATGCGTTTGGAGAATGCTTTGCTTGCATTGACCTTGAAAGTTTCATAATTTCTTTTTGCTACCTTATATGCATTGGGTGTTTAGACTGCTATTACTCAGTCAGCATCTCATAGCTCTAGTTTATTATAAGACAATGAAATCTGTTGATGCGTTTCCATTTTACTTGTATATGTTTATAGGAAAGTTCTAGGATAACTGCCCTTGTGGGCCATTTTAAGCCTAGCCGATATTCCTTTCAAAAGTGAGAACCAAAATATGTACCTTGTGACTGTGAGGTAAAACACCTTAACTATTATACCAAACCCAACCCCTTGTACTGAGCTCCATTTGTTTTGCCCTATTACATACTGTTAGCTTACTTTTTCAATATGCACTTGAATGTTTTTTTTATTTTACTAGAGTTTCATTTTAAAATGTTATCAAATTTATTTCTAGAGCAACATTTACTGTGCGAAGTAGAATGAGTGCTTGTATCAGCTGTTGGCTGCTAATGATGCTGTGCAGATAGTAATTATCCAGACTGAAGTTTATTATTATTTTTAACATCTTCCTTTATTGTGTAGCAGCAATGGCTATGTAAGAATAAATTAATGCAGCAATATGTGTCTCTTTCTTGCCAAGGCCGAAATTTGTGATTTGTTATACCACAGAATCGGTCATTGTTTAAATCTTTACTGATGGCCATTTTCAAGAAGGTTGTGCCCTTTTCCTTCCCTTATATAAAGGATATGTCACCAAAATGGATGTCTGTATTGTCACAGAATTTTCTGGCTATTGTTTAACACAATTAGCTAAAAAGTATTCATATATTCTGTTTCTATCTTCAAAAGGCAGAGGAGCAGCCTATGCTACTGAGTTTTATAGAAAATCATCTAATGTGTCATTTTTATGCCATAGTATTTACAGATAAATGAAAATATCACCTTTTACAGAAGTACCTTTTTAAAGCCTGAAGACACAACAACTTTATATGTTTATTGTCCTCATATTTAACTTGTTACTCTGTTAAGAAATATTAGCAACACCTTTGTCAGTTCTAATGGTCACCTTTGTCTTAATTTGACTTACAAATCAGTATCTTTATTTTGTTGTCAGATTTTATTAAAATTAAGACAATAAAATTGCTTAGTTAACCTTCTACAATAGGTTGCATGAGGTAAAAGTATTAAAGGCAAAGAGTCAACATCTCAGATGTGTGAATGTCAGTTTTCTCTTGTAGAAAATGGGTTTTTGTTGTAGTATTCCAAATGATATGAGTGTCATCTTTTCAGAGAAGTATTACTTGCAGGTCCACTGTGTTAACACCATAAATATATGATTCTGATGTTTTACGAGTTTTGCTGCGATGTTTGTTGGGAACCAAATAGCACAACCTTGAGCAGTGTAATTACTTATTAGGCTGCTGCTGATTTTTCATCATCATCATTTCCAGTAATGTAATCAATGGCAAGAGAATATAACCCCTAATATAAAACATTTTCATCATGATGGAAACAGATTTTCATTTTCCGTAAAGACTGTTTATTTACTGCTTGTTGTGTAAGAATTTCCAGGTAGATTAGCTCCACAGTTAATGTAAAATAATGCACATTTAAACATGAAAAAATGTATACAATGAGTAATGAATAACAACACAGAATACATGCTAGAAGATAAATGTTATTGCCATACTTTGTGCGAAGTTTGGGATCCTTACAGCTGCTTGAGCCCCAGCTGCTTCAATTCCACTGACCCACAGCTGGGACTCGAACGGCTGTAACCCCAAGTGACCAGCTGCCCTAGCAGGTACTCGACCACAAACCTGAGTTTGCAAGCTCATCTGCCACAGTGGTAGGATGCAGTCAGGCCCTTGCTACAGAAGAGGTAAGTGGGGAAGGGAAACGGGGAGGGGGACATTAGGTTTAGTGAGTAGAGGGTATTTTTAGCTTAATGGAGAGAATTGCTAGGTCAGGGTTTGGTTGGGGAGGGTGATTTTAGGTTTAGGTAGTGATCAGAGGGGGTTGGGGGTTATGGTTAGCCGAGGGAAGAAGGATTTCAGCTTTAGGCACTGAACAGGAGTTTAGGTTTAGGGGATGGGGAGATTTTTTTAGGGTCTGGGTTCTGGGAGGGGTAGTTAGCCTTTGATGAATGCACACGAATTGAATCAGTGGGAGTTGAGACACTTATCAACATGAGTGAGTGGCAGCAGGTAAGTATGTCATGAGTTAATGGTACACAAGCACTTGTAGCAGACCCTCTAATTTTTTATACAGATATATTCCACCATATTTGGAGACAATGAAAAAGTAAACACTGTGAGAATGCATTCCTAGAATGTTGTTGTTTGTCTTTCGGCTTTTTCCCGGTTAGGAGTCGCCACAGCGGAACTCCGGTCCGCTAATGATTGGCAGTAGATTTTCACAAACGCTGAGGTGCCAGCTTGACGTCCAACCTTCAACGAAGGCACGCCCATTCACGCATGTCTTACAAACACCCACCCAACCACGGGGAGGACATGCAGACTCCACACAGAAGGCACTCCCCGCACTCCAGCCAAGAATCGAATGAGAGAACCTCTTGCTGTGAGGCAACAATGCTACCACTGCACCACCATGGATGTCCATTCCTAGACTACAGAAATAAATAAATTTTATTTATTTATTTAACATTTGTTAACTGGGAAAGTTTGACTTGGAACAAAGCCAATTTTCAGCAGAGGCCTGGAGAGAAATGCTCCAGACCCATGTTTTTGTAATGTGGAAGGAAACCAGAGCACCCAGAAGAAACTCATATGAATGCAGGGAGGGCATGCAGACTCCACACAGGAGGCACCCCAGCCGAGAATCAAACCAGAGAATCTCTTGCTGTGAGGCAACAATGCTACCGCTGCACCACTGCGCCATTCAAAGCATTCACAACACAGTTAGGCATTCAAAACACAGGTAGGTGATGCAGCTTAAAGAAACTCAGACTCAGGTGATGTCTTCCACAATACACAGGTGAAGAAGGACTGAATTCAATGGTTTAGAGACTGAAACAGAAAATAAGGAATCATCAAAATGATACGAAGGAGGAGTAATAACAGCAAATGAAAGGCTTGTGGAGCTAAGTTGGAGCTCAGGACTGTATCACTCAGTTAGTCTGATTAAAGCCATGTTACTAATTCTAGTTACAAAAAACAGAATGCACAAACCTTAAATGATTTATATCTAGATAACAGAGAAGCAATAGCCAGTGCAAAGACAATAAAGACTGACAGTGATGAGACTGGATAACGGAAGCAAACACGACCATTCTATTATAGAATTTATCCAGAAAGGAGGGATCACCACCACCACATCATCATCATCATCATCATCTTCATCATCATCATCATCATCATCTTCATCCTTATCAAACACCCTTTTCCCAGTTTTTTTTAACATTGGTATAGGGTGCCACATCAACTGTTGACATCTTTCTCTTCTTTGACTGTCATGACTGAGTGTCAAAGGTCTCTTATGCAGTCCGTCCACCTGTTGGCTGCATGTCTTCATTCCATCTTGCCATCTTCCTGTCTCTTCCAAATCTTCTTCAGCAAATCATTTTTTGACTTCCTGCACATGTGCATGAACCACCTTAATCTATTCTCTTTGACCTTTCCTGCAATTGGTGCTACTTTGGTTTCTGCTCTGATGTCCTCATTTCTTCATCAGTCCCATAGTGTTCATCCTACCACCCATCAAAGGCACTTCATGTCCATCACCTCAAGCTTCCTGAACTACTTTGACTTTACTGCTCAGGTTTCTGTATCATGCAGAAGTACTGGTCACTCCATTGTTCTGTACACCTTACTTTTCATCTTCTTTGATGTTCGTCTGTCATACACCACCCGTGACACTCTGTGACAGTTGATTGCACCAACTCTAATTTTAGCTTTGATCTTATTCAAACAACTCCTCTCCTCAGCCACCCCTCCTAGATGCTTGAAGCCGTTAACCTATTCCACTGTTTTTCCTTCTATCTCAGTTTTCAGTTTCATCTGATTTCCCTTTTTGCATTAATTGGCAACCGTGTTTCATGAGTTTCATCCCATGTGATTTCAGTTTTGCACTCCATTCCTCTATTAGTAAATGAAGTTCCTGTTCGGAGTCTGCCTGTAATGCCACATCATTTACATACAGCAGCTTTGTTGATCTGTCCCCTCTGACCTGTTTGCTAATATAGCCCATCATCAGTATGAATAGCAGTGGGATTTGAGACAAACTCTAGAGCAAACCCAGCCACTGCAAAGTCCTCTGTGAGACCAAACTATGTTCTTACTTGTGTTGTTAGTTGATCTTACCCTGTAATAATTCTACCAATGTATTTAAAACTTCAAATCATTGCAGCACTTGCATGTAGTGTGACAAGAATTTGATACCCATTAGATAGAAAATTTGTTAGGAGGCTAGAAACATAGTTAACAAGAGGGAGAATTATTCTGCAGTTCTCCATTTACCGCTGTAGAGACTTGGCTCTAGAATAACCACGTGTCTTTAAACCCAAATGAAGCCAAGCTCATAATATTCACCCCAAAGAAAAATACCTCAGTTAACAAATCTCAATATTCTCTCTCAACAACACTAAAATTTAATTAGTCACCCAAACCCAACTGTTAAGTCTTATAATTGATGAGAACCTAAAATTTGACCTACACTTACAAAATAACATCAGCAAGACTCACAAAAAATTGGGACTACTCTACAGACATAAACATTTCCTCTCCCTCCCCACAAAACAAGTACTTGCTTCCACTTATCCATCTCTAGTCTATGGTGCCCCACCACTAACTAACCTCCAATCCTCCCTCAAAATTAAACTAGAAATATGCTACAACAAGATAGCCAGATTTGCAACAAACAACCACCACTTCACCCACTACTGCATACCTCTAAAAAATTAAATTGGCTTGAATTCCTCCACTATCTTACTTATCTCCAGTTAAATACCACACATAAATGACTTACTAAACCACAGGGTTGCCCTGCTCTAAAGTCCTTATTCTCTCCCTATGATCCCAATAGTTCTCTAAGATCAGAAAACCAACACCTCCTCCAAATTCAGTAGCCTAATGTACCCGCTGGTCAACTACTATACCTGTGGGTAATAGCTAAAGCCTAGAACGTCCTTCCCCCAGCCATTCACACAAGACAATGTACTGCCTCCTTCAAAACCACTCTACACACACACCTTTACTCCAAATGGACCTGCAACTGCGCTAAGCCTCCTCCGGCCATTACCCAGTTCATAGCAGCTTGCTAGCATTTCCCCTTTTATCTCCTTGTACTCACATATTGCTGTTACTACTAACAACCTCCTGTCCTGATCTCTATCTCTATAACTCCTGCCCTCCCTACCACTTCAGTTATCACTCACAACTTCTTATATGTGCCTTCTTATATTCACCCACTCATTTCCTCTCATATACTATAACTGTTGCAACATCACTATTATAGCCTCTTGGAGTCATCATCAGCTCTAAATCTCAGTCTTCATCTGAAGGTTAAGCATTTTATATTCACCTGTACTACTATGTCAACTATAGTTGTACTACATTGTAATTCATTTATTAAGTGTGTATCAAGTTTGTATACATAATCTTTTTATATTCAGCCAAACTTCCATGTCAACTATAGTTGTACTACATTGTAGTTAGTTTATTACGTGTGTATCAAGTGTTTGTATATATTCTAAATGTACTAGTACTACTGTTTTACATTTTTTTTCTCCATTTGCGTTGTATATACTCAAAATGTGTGCCTTGTGATGTACTATATATCCTATTTGTGTTTCATGTGGAGGATTTCTCCCTGGGCCTCCACTGAAAAATGGCTCTGCTTGGCCCAGTGGACCTTCCCGGTAAACAAGTGCCAATAAACAAACAAACAAACAAATAAATAAATAAATAAATGGAAGTAGAAATTTTGCTATTGCGATTTAGCTGAACCAGTCAGGAACCATTTATTTCAATAGAGAAAGGAATAGGGAAAGTTTTGTTGTTGACCCTCTTTTTTAATGATATTAACATGCATATCAAACTTAGATGTTAATCCGGAGTTTAATTTAATTCATTCACTTATTAAGTGGGTTAATGGATTGATCATAATGGACCCTTTTCAACTGTCATCCATGTAACAAAAGAGAGGGGCAAATGTAATACAATCGGACACTTTAGCATAGTTAATCATCTGTCATGTTTTTGGAGGAAAGAAAGAAACTGGAATACCTAGTGAAACCCACACAAAGTGACTTCTAATTATTAAAGTGATGGATACCCTCCAGAACAGATCATATTTGACTACAGAATTCTAAGGGAGATCATAATATTAAAAAAAGAACAGCGTTGCTTTTGTTTTAAATGCACTAAACAATGGAGCACAATTGGAGAGCCAGGACTAAGTATTGTAGAAGTTCTTTTGTAGACTGAAAATTATTTCCTTGATGTAAAGGACCACAGAGAAGAAAATGGAGTCATTAATGTATTGAGTTAGGCTAGTTCACAGTTCAAGGCCATGTCTTTCACAGAGTTGGTGAAAAATGGAGGGTGAAGAGATAAACTTTTGGAGAGAGGCTCCGAAATAGATAAATAAATAGAGGTACAGTAATACTATTTCACAATCTGGTTTCTGTTGTTCTGGTATCCAGAAAACTAACATGGCAAGATATGGAATTCTATACATGGCAATATATTTGAGAAGTATTGCATGACTAAGTATATCAAATGCTTTTGATAAGTCTAAAAATAGGTAATTGATAGACTGCCACTAAGGTAAGAGTGTACATGGTGAGAACAAGCAAACTAAGCTGATTCAGTGTTCAGTAGTGACCCGCTTTCGTATATGGAATACATACTGAAACAAGAAAGAATGCAGTAATCAATTTGGAAGTAAAACAATTGTATTTAATTACATTTTTCTAGCACTTTTGAGAGTAGCAACTATATGAGCTCATACAATAAGATCACTTTGTGCAAAAGAACAATATTTGTTTTCCACAGAGAAGGGAAGAGGCATTCTGGGAAAGTAACTATCTAAAAATGGCTTCTGTTGCCAACTTTCTTACTCAGCTAGCAACATAGCTCTCAACATCCCATCTCCAAAATGTGGAGCACTACCTCTCATAATGTGGAACAAATGAATAAAATATGTAATGCTTACTTAATCACAGCTCATTATCAACTTCAACTAGGAGACTTACAAAATAATTAAAATGAATTACTTTATACTTAAAAAAAAAACTTTTGATGAATTAATTTGGTTCAGTGTTAAAAACGAATTGATGCAATAATATGATTATTAAAAATCCTTTGATAAATGAATATGATACTGTTTTATTTAAATGTGTGACAGATCGTTTCTTTAAATAAATTTGTTAACACTGAGTGTGTGACGAACCTTTCAAAGTGAAAAATCGAGAAACATGAACTATTTATGAGTGTTTCTCAGAATGAAAAGTATAGCTGGCAGCATATCAGAGGTCAGGAAAAGACACCTGTAGGGTCCTAACACATTTCCTAACAAAATAAAAGAAATAGGGCAAACTTAGGGATCGGCAGTGAATACTAGCACACGACTTTGCTGTGTGAGAAGGAAACAGTAATGGGAAATGTGATAACACAATTGCTGTGCAAATTCAAATGTGCTAGATTGAGGAAGGAAGATAGGAAATTTTGAATTGCAAACATCTGAGTAAAGTCTACATGCTTCTCTAAAACTGTGTTACATTTTTCTTGTGTAACTCCAGCTGGCTCATAATGTAAATCTTTTTATGGTACTATAGATAAGATATATCTTCTTTCTTTGTTTCATGAACTTGAAAACGCTTAGGAGATTATTCTAGATAATATAGCTTCCAGCCTTTATCATACATAGCCGTGATACTTTTGATATCAAATGTGATACAGAGAAGAGAGCTGTGCACCTAAGAAGTACCATGGAGCTATAAATAGAAAGAAATGTCCAAACAATCCACCAGCAACATTAAACATGAGAGAGTAAAGTAAAAAGCAAGAGTTAATTTTCTTAAGTGCACATACAAAAGAAACATAACAACATTATGTATTTTTCTAGTGGTAGAAGATGTGACTTTATCATTTTGGGGCTACTCCAACATATAGACAGTGGTAAATGGTCATCAACAGAGTCTGTCATTGCTCCTAAGGAAAGAAGGTTTTGAGGAACAGAGGAATCACCCTGTCTAAAACATTATCTTTCTTAGAGTCTTATCTATTTCTCATAGATAGACCAGTTAATTGGGCTCGACTGAATAGCTGTGGTAGTGGATGCAAATATAGGGCAAAAAACAAACTGCAGTCAATTTTTAGGTGATTCCCAATGAAGAGCTTACTCTTTATGGGTACACTAAGCCAAGACAGAGTGGACTCTGTTACATCTTTAAGAGAGTGTAGGGAAATATACTGATACAAAAGTGTGAGCATTTTAACTTTTCTTTACTTTTTTCATCAGTTAGGTGTGAGGTTTTTCTATGCTAAATATGTTTGCTTAGTACTTTGAACAGAGTATGTAATGGAATCTGAGTAGATAATAGCCATGACTTCTGACCCTTTATTCTCTGTCACATGTTATAGCCAAAAGGAAATAATAGTAATAGAGCATTGTGACCGTACTATTGCAGCAACATTAGCTGCTGTAAGAAACATGATTCATTATCTCACTGTGGTGTATTGTGTGCTCTGCACCTTGGAGTAGCTGACTAGTCATTTTGCAGAACTATGTCCTTGTATAGTTCAAGTATGTATGCTTTTATATAATTCAGAAATGCTGTGTACAAAATGCAAAGTAAGGGACTAAACCCAAGTATTTTCTTTCTACCCCTACTTATGCAGTATTCCCCAAGTTCTCTTTCTTTTTTCAATCTTTTAGTGAGACAGAATTTTTAGTTAATTAATCCTGCCTGCTTTTTTCTTTTATTTAGATAAGGTTACATATTTGAAAGTATATAATGTTGCCATTGTTTATCTACCACACAGTGTATAAATTCACAATTCCACTAGTTTCTATTAGTAGAGTACACTTTATGTAAACCTAAGGTCATTTGATCCCCTAAAGTTTCATGGCTGGACAAGAGGACTACATATATTTCTTAAACAGGAAACTGCAGATGGATAATTCTAAACTATCAGTTAATGAAATACTGGAAGTTAAAAGGGGGTGATTGTGAGGTGGAGTTCAGGGAAGAGTTAAGACAGGCACTGGGTGGCAGTGAAGATTTACTGAATAGCTAGATAACTACAGCAGAGCTGGTAAGGGAGACAGCTAGAAAGGCACTTAGTGTGACATTTGGACAGAAGAAGGTGGACAAGGGGACCTGGTGGTGGAACGAGGAAGTACAGGAGAGTATACAGAGAAAGAGGTTGGCGAAGAAGAAGTGTGATTGTCAGAGAGATGAAGAAAGTAGACAGGACTATAAGGAGATGAGGGTCTATATTATAAAACCAAAAACCCATTTGAGCGAACACCACAATACTGACACACATAGCCTGAACCGCAAATACGCCGAACCCCCTAAACCACGGAATTTCGAATCTCGAATCATCATAGTCGGCCAACACCACCAAACGCTACATACTACATACCTAGACATAATAAATAAAACACATACATACACTAACCAAACCTTACATCTACCCCTACACTAAACCTTACATACATTACTATCTATGCACTTACTTTAACCCGCATCCTAACCCTAAGGTCCGTAACTATCGCATACTTACCCTACAGACATATACCCAAACAAAACAAATAATCCACACACATACACTTAACAAAACCCTACTTCTAACCCTACACTAAACCTTACATACATTGCCTATCTATGCACTTACCTTAACCCGCAGCCTAACCCCAAGGTCCATAACTGTCGCACACTTACTTTACGGAGCTGTACTGCGGACGGGCCAACTATGACAATTCGACATTTTGTGTTTCGCGGTTTTGAACATTCGCCATTACCGTAGTTCATGCTATATGTGTCACTCAATTTTGATTTGCTCAAACAGGTTTTTGGTTTCCTAATATAGACCTGGAGATGAGGTGTATGGCGAAGAGAGAGTTGGTAAAGGCTAAGGATGAGGCATATGGAGAGGTGTATGAAAGGCTGGACACTAAGAAGGGAGAAAAGGACCTGTACCGATTGGCTAGACAGAGTGACCGAGCTAGGAAAGATGTGCAGCAGGTAAGCATGATAAAGGATAATGAGGGAAACGTACTTACAAGTGAGGAGAGTGTGTTGAGCAAATGGAAAGGGTATTTTCAGGGGCTGATGAATGACGAGAATGAGAGAGAAAGAAGGTTGCATGATGTAGGAATAGTGAATCAGGAAGTGCAAGGGATTAGCAAGGAGGAAGTAAGTACAACTATGAAGAGGATGAAGAATGGAAAGGCTGTTGGTCCAGATGACATACCTGTGGAAGCATGGAGGTGTTCAGGAAAGATGGCAGTGGGGTTTTTAACCATATTGTTTAACAAAATCTTGGAAAGTGACAGGATGCCTGAGGAGTGGAGAAGAAGTGTACTGGTACCGATTTTTAAAAATAAAGGTGATGTACAGAGCTGTAGTAATGAAAGAGGGATAAAACTAATCAGCCATAGCATGAAGTTATGAGAAAGAGAAATGGAAGCTAGGTTAAGAAGGGAGATGATGATTAGTGATCAGCAGTATGGTTTCATGCCAGGAAAGAGCACTACAGATGCAATGTTTGCTCTGAGAGTGTTGCTGGAGAAGTACAGAAAGGTCAGAAGGAGCTGCATTGCGTCTTTGTGTACTTAGAGAAAGCATATTACAGGGTGCCTAGAGAGGAGTTGTGGCATTGTATGAGAAAGTCAGGAGTGGCAGAGAAGTATGTAAGAGTGGTACAGGATATGTACGAGGGTAGTGTGACAGTGGTGATGTTTGTGGCAGGAGTGACAGATGCGTTTAAGGTGAAGGTGAGATTACATCAAGGATCAGCTCTGAGCCCTTTCTTATTTGCAATGGTGATGGACAGGTTGACAGACGAGATCAGACAGGAGTCCCTGTGGACTATGATGTTTGCAGATGACACTGTGATCTGTAGTGAGAGTAGGGAACAGGTTGAGGAGACCCTGGAGAGGTGGAAATGTGCTCTAGAGAGGAGAGGAATGAAGGTCAGCAGGGCTAAGACAGAATATGCATGTGTAAATGAGAGGGAGGATAGAGGAATGGTAAGGATGCATGGAGTAGAGCTGGCGAAAGTGGATGAGTTTAAATACTTGGGCTCAACAGTTTGGAGTGATGGCAAGTGTGGAAGAGAGGTGAAGAAGAGAGTACAGGCAGGGTGGAGTGGGTGGAGAAGAGTGTCAGGAGTGATTTGTGACAGACTGGTATCAGTAAGAGAGAAAGGGAAGGTCTACAAGAGGGTAGTGAGACCAACTATGTTATATGGTTTGGAGACAGTGGCATTGACAAAAAGGCAGGAGTCAGAGCTGGAGGTGGCAGAGTTAAATATGTTAAGATTTGTATTGGGTGTGACAAAGATGGACAGAATTAGGAATAAGTATATTAGAGAGTCAGCTCAGTTTGGACAGTTTAGAGACAAAGCCAGAGAGGGGAGATTGCGTTGGTTTGGACATTTGCTGAGGAGGGATGCTGGGTATATTGTGAAAAGGATGCTAAGGATGGCACTGCCAGGTAAGAGGAAAAGAGGAAGGCCTAAGATAAGGTTTATGGATGTGGTGATAGAGGACATGCAGGTGGTTGGTGTGACAGAGCAAGATGCAGAGGACAGGAAGAAATGGAAACAGATGATCTGCTGTGGCAACCCCTAACGGGAACAGGCGAAAGAAGAAGAAGAAGAAGTAATGAAACATTGGGAACCAAAAACTGCAAACAGCAGTTAATATTTATAGCCTGGTTAAGTGTCAAGTGGGAAAATGGTAGTAAGAAATTACTGTTAAATGAATTTATTCTAATTATTTTCAAAATAATTATCAAGTTGCAGCTTAAATATTTGTTTAATGCAAACAGCAGCAACATTTAAGTCAGATTTTTTTGTAGTGTTAATAAGATAATCAGGTTTCAGTAAATCTTACTAACAATATCAGCATCTGTAAAGTTACAATTATCAAAACAGGCAGACAGCATTTTATAGTTAACGTAAACAACAATTGTAGTAGAATGAACAGTAGTACTTTTGTTCTCTGAGCAAGTCAGCTAAAGGGCCACTACGGGCACAAACAGAAAAAGAAACATATTTTTATCTTACCATGATGTTTTACATAGTCAAACTCTCCCAACAGCACAATAGCTATTAATTATTCATTTTAATTATTTTCTAACCATGGATGTCCCCATAGGGGCAGATATCCACATATGGTCTTGTTTTCTTGAAAAGCTACTTAGCAGTCATAATGCACTGTGAGGGCACAACTATTGAGATTAATTTGCTATTGCCACTTCTGTCAGATCACATTTCTATGTACTTAGAAGTATTGAAAAATATTGGTAAAGCTGAAATTACTCAGCAACATTAGCAATGACTGGTTTTGAAGTGACTCTTGTATGTTTGCTTTTTACATATGTCATATATGATGTACAACATGTAAAAATTGCTTGCTGAAATATAAAGAAATATCTCCTATAGAAACATGCAATTTTGTGAGCTTTAGGTCCTTTCTTCATCAACCCTTTCTACCCACAATAAACCAGCATATTGCATTTCTTGTCTTGAAAAGCTCACATAGTTAGTGAGGTGATAGTTAGTGGTCATCATATTTTTTCTTCTTCTTCTTCAGACTAAAGAGTTAAAAAACTGTGAAGTCCCAAATGCTCAATAGGCATTTGATCCCAGGGGTGGGAAAGACACAGTAAATGAGCTGTGAATGTTTAGTTCATTTATTAAACTGTAAGCCTCTTATGGATGGCATCAATTTTGTATTTGTTATATTTAGGTACTGTTGTTTATGTGAGGCAAGTAAAATCATTATTTACACTGTTGATTAGCAGACTATGTGGCATACATCTCCCATTAGACTGCTACGACCTAGTAACAGTGAAAGAAATGAACACATATGATTTCATATTTAGCTCACTTAATAAGAGCGCCCAGTTTCTCAATGTCTCTGTCCTGAAGAATTCTGCCAGCATTCCCTGGGAATTTTGTGTGTGTGTGTGTATATGTGTGTGTGTGTGTGTGTGTGTGTGTGTGTGTGTGTGTGTGTGTGTGTGTGTGTGTGTGTGTGTGTGTGTGTGTGAAAATATTACTTTGGTATAAGGCAATTACCATGTATAAAGGGGCACTGGCAATCAATAGTTCACAGAAAAAAGTGGTGAGAAAGGGACTTGAGGTGTGAGTATCTAAACACTGAGCTCTGGTATTGGCGTGTTTGCAGTCTAGACCATTCAGTTTTACAACAGGTTTGAACCCCATCTTCTTAGTTGTGAAGCATGTGCACATGCACACACATACAGTCACACCCACACATGCACACACACTCACTCACACTGTACTAAAATGACACTTCATCTGTCTGAAACTTAGTCATGGTCTGTGCTACAGCTTTAAACGTTTTCTTCTCAAAGTGGTGATCCATCCTGTATATTTTAACTAATGGCAACTAAATGAACCATTATCTTCTCAATTTCTGATCACAAATGTTAAAGCACTGTATTTAGCAAGAATAACGTTTTAAGTTCTGGTAAATGCTGTAGTTAGTCCAAAAGCTCAAGCAATTGTGGAACCTAGGTTGGTTGAATAAAAGGTATCACATCACTTCTATGGTCTAGGGTTTTGAGTTAATTAAGAGTGAGTTAAAAGTGATGGGTATAGTTTGAATGACTTTAAGTCTTGCACTGAAAGTATAATTATAGATTTGAACACATTTTGGGTATGTAAAGATGTTATGTTATTCCACATTGGCATTTAGTGTTACCTTAAGTTTGCTTTGCAATCCCTCATTTAAATACATTTGTAATTTCTGAATTATATGCCCAGTCAGTATGTAACAAGTTCCATGATTTGGAGATATAAACCAAGAGCACAACATCAGTATGTTTATAATGTGCTTTTTTATCTTAAAGGAGTCATGTACTTCCAGTAGCTTCAAACTTCCGAATGCAAAAAATCCAGTCTGCCATGGTGGCAAACACTTAATAAATTAAAGAAATTAACAAAAAGAATAGTATGTTCATCATATTACATTACTTGTAGTTTGTGTTTGTAAACTCAAGACTGAGGGCTATGCAGTATATAGTGTGTCTGGTTAGAGAAACATTCAGTTGTTCATTTTATACTCTTCAAGTAAAACATAGCACTGCCATATTAAAGTAAAATAGTGTAAAAAAGGTTTTATTTGAGGTCAAAGCACGAAAGCAAAACTATTGATGAGAGAAAAGTAAACTACATGTGCAAGTAGTACGATGCATGACAGAAGACATGCAGAAAGAATTTAATCAGCTCTGACTAATCATAGCCAGATCTGTGTTGAAATAATTAAGGAATGATAGACTTGAGACAGAGAGCGAGAGAGAGGGGGGAAGGAGAGCACAAGTCTGAAGAAAGCTGCGGTAGCTCATAGTTCTGCACCCCAGATGGCTGCAGCCATAACTATGACCCACATGACTTGAGATTTATTAGTGACTCGGGTACAGAAAGAGCCGTGGAGAGAAGGTTGGGAAAGAGTGGCATTACATCTTACCAACTCCTGAAGGGAGGGAAGGAGGGAGGTAGAGGTTTTTGAATGTGATGAAGGTACAGCTAGTGTCATAATCACTAGGCAGACTGCTATTACAAATAAACATTGTGGAAAATGGGGATTCATTACATGTGGTGATGCATGTGATATCATTCACACTTCATCCAGTTACGACATACCAAAAAATCCACTGGTGTTCAGTACCAGTTTATGCGTTATTGTAGGCTGCTGTGTTTCACTTATGCAGTTCCAAACCCAAGGGATAGCACAGGGGACACTTAAGGAAAAAGTGTTGCAGCTGAACAACTTATAGTCAAATGGAAGGCATGCAAATTTGGGGCAAGAAATATATGGTAGTTTTAATAAAACAGCATTGAATTTATCTTAACACAGAAGTACAGAAGTAAAAGAATTGGAGGCAATCTGTTGCCGTAAGTTAGAGTGCACTTCTGTTGTATTTGATAAGTGTGAAGAATCAAGCAGTCTCGTAAGACACTGATTGGAGGGGCAACTTGTGGCCGGGCATGTCCACTTATCAGCAGTATACAGCTTTTCAGTGTGAGGTGGTTGGTAGTGCTGTCTAGCAGTGAGTTTAATGACACTGGGGATTTATAACAGTGACAGCTTAGGCTTCAGATAGCAGGAGCAAAGGAAATGCTAGCACTTTTACTATAGCAGATTTCAAAATTGTTAGTTTTGTGAACTATTATCTTTAAAGTGGGTAAGGCTGTTCATGAGATGTGTACATTTACATTTATGGTAACTCATTACTGCATCTTTTCATCTTTCCTGACACACACATAAATACACAACAGGCACACATGTAAAGTCACTGATACTTTTAATGCTCAATGTGCAATGTAAGTGAATAGGGGCTTGGAAATTATATGAGAAGTGCCAACTTGCATTTTATTTCATATAATTAATGCTTCCTTTGAACATGGAGAGATGGTATGGTGCTGTGTGGTTTTGATTTACCATTCTGGGATCTTGCATTGTTGGTTATCAAAAATTGATGTAGCAGACATTAGCGACCAGGTATTGTAGCACAACAACAGATCAGCTTGTCATGAAGTATGAGTTATCTTTCATTTCTGGGTGGGCTACTTTATTACTACACTCCATACCCAAGTTTTTGCTTTCATATATGCTGCTGTGCACAATAGTGGTGAGTTTTACACCCAGACTGAAGAAAAGATTATATTAAATCTTGGTGTAACCAGTCTCATATATATATATATATATATATATATATATATATATATATATATGTGTGTGTGTGTGTGTGTATATGTATGTATATATATATATATATATGTTGAGTGTTCGAAAGACATCCGTAAATGGGCATGTCTTCGTTGAAGGTTGGACGTCGAGCTGGCACCCCAGCATTCATGAAAATCTACTGCCAATCATTAGCGGACTGGAGTTCCACTGTGGTGACCCCTAACCGGGAAAAGCCGACAGACAAACAACAACATATATATATATATATATATATATATATATATATATATATATATATATATATTGATATTCCCATGACGTGCAGCAGTATTTGAGTTATTACATAGCACACAGGGTGCTGAAGGCCTTAGGAGGGTGCATATTTTTGCATTTTGTTATTGCCCTGGACAATTATGTAGCTGAGGATATGCTGAAGGCCTTAGGAGGATGCATGCTGCTATTATACTGGCATACAGCAATGTTGGAGATAGCATATAAAAGAGAGCTGATTAGTCTTAAGAAAGTGCATACTGGTATTACCCTGAGATGCAGTAGTATCTTAGTATATAGCTGAGGAAATGATGAAGGCCTTAGAAGGTACATATTGGTATTATGCTGACATAAAACATTATCCTGAAGTACAGGTTGTACTGAGAATAACAGAGTTGAGAGAGAGTGCTGGATTTAAATTCTCTGTTTGTGAAGGTACTGCATTACAGGCTTTTCCAAAACTGTAAACGTAACTAAATATCTATACATTTCATTTGTTTTCCAGATCTGAGGCTGTAAGAAATGACTTTGGTTTTACCCATCAATAGATTATGTGATCGTATTGCCTTTGAAGGGGGCTCACAAGAATTTCCTAGCTATCAGGCTTACTGGGAATCTGAGTGTTTCAGTAAAAGCTGTTTCTCAGAGCAGACCCTGAACAAAGGCACTCTGGGACATTCATCAACAGGTATTTTATTTAATCTTTACTTCCCATTAAAAGTAAAACAGTGCTGAATGAATGAACAGTTGTAAAAATTACTATTACAATATGCATATGACATTACACCAGTACTGCTATACAGTAAGCCAGGGCTGAATTCAAAGGAATGCTTTATTGTACATGAAAAATATTCCTAGGTACTCTTCCGTTAATGAGGTAACAGCCTTTATGAGCTCATTAACGGTTTTCTCATAATGACAGTTGTCTTTCAATGTCCATATTTGCATAAATAGCCAATATATTTTGTGAGTTTTCAGATAAATGACTCTCATGTTTTCCAAAATAATAGTGTGTGTGTGTGTGTGTGTGTGTGTGTGTGTGTGTGTGTGTGTGTGTGTGTGTGTGTGTGTGTGTGTGTGTGTGTGTGTGTGTGTGTGTGTGTGTGTGTGTGTGTGTGTGTGTGTGTGTGTAGGTTTGTGGTCGGGAAGCGTGGTATCATATTGGGTGTGGTTTGAATTCAGTGCAGTACAACATCTTGACGGACCGCCAATAAAACTATCACTGAAAGGTCAGAAAGGATATTCGTAATTTTGGGTTACAACTAATTTACATTACTAGGTTTCGTTTACAATTGAGTTCCAGCGTCCAGGTCAAGAATGTAGCAAACATAAATACGTGACCTTACAAAAAATCAGTGGCTGTTTTGAAATATGACAGTCAAGTTTGAGGAAAACAGTAGTTGGATTCTAACAGGCACATTGCTTTTTATTTTTTATTTATTTATTTTTTTTTATTTATTATTTTTTTTTTGCAATGTATAAATGTGGGTTAACACAGCACTAGCAAGTTACATTGGTTTATTCAAATATGGTGCCATGAATACCTTTGCGACTACATTCATTATTTTCTACACTACTCCAGTTGGCAGCCTTCTGTTATGTGTGAAATATTGCAAGTGCACATAGCAGGATGTGATGTATGTGACATGATTAAGGTTATACTCATCTTTGACTTCAGAAAAGGCCCGTTAAGCCACATTCTGTTCAACTAACTTTTCAAGTTATTGTCCCTGAATGCTCCGGATTACTTCCAGGTTTGTCCCTGATTCTGGAGTTAAGAGAATGAAAGCTGCTGTGTGTATGTGTGTGTGTGTGTGTGTGTACATAACACTTACACACTTTATATATTTATACAAACACAAATTGAAAGAAATGTGTGTGTGTGTACTTTCCATAGGACAAAAAACATTAATGAGGCCAAAAAAGCTGTTGCCCCGTTAACGGAAAAGTACCTATTCCTATATGTGTGACATGCTCTCTGAACCTCCTTTTATATTTTGCTTGCTCATATATTACTTCTTTTTTCAGTTAAACTATTTTATTTAATATAGATTCAAATGGTCAGATATAGAAATAACTTTTATATTATTCTTTATACTCACAACTAGCTAATTGCAAAGGAGAAAAAAATAAAAACAGCACATGAAAAAGAAAAGCAATTAACGTCAAAGCCAACAAAGCAAATCAAAGAGTCCAAGTTAAGGGATATGTCCTTAATATTGACACCATATCTGATTCTGCTAAAATGCAGTTTAGAATTCTTTGTAACAAGGCCATTGGAATTATTACCTAGATTTTGGTAAGGTACCTGTACTTTCCAAAATCCCAAGTGCATATATAAACATTAAATAAAAAGGTGAGACCCCAAAATGGCTTAGTAAAAAATATTTGTAGATACTTACTATGTCATGAGCTAAGCCACTTTTTAAAATCTCCCATTTCTCTCTTACTTTTCTGCCTGGAAGTGGGGAGAATACCCCGCCCCGTTTCCAAATCTCAAAGTATTCCCAACAGAACGTTAAGCTCTGAAATAGTAGGTGAGGCTTCTTGATTCTATTTTTAGTAACCCCCCCTTTTTTTTTTGCTAGTAGGAAAAGAAGGTTCAATGCTAGAAAGTAAGATTTAGAACCACTGGGAATTTCAGTTGCTCCTAACAAAAAGTCCTTGGAAGAAAGTTCAAAGCCAGATCTACAGATCCACATTCAACAATGTCCTTTTTGTGCTGATGTGGTAAAGAGCAGTCCTAGAAACTATGTAGCCAATCAGCCAGCTCCTGCCTATAGCATCTCCAACAGCTACATGAAGCCATCTGAAAAATCCTTGCGAGCTTCATTGCTGTATAAAAGTATTTGAATTGACATTGTCAACCAAAAAAATCTAAACTTCCTAGCTTTAGTTACACATCTAGGGATTGCTAACATAGTTTTCCAGGTTCCAAGTAATATAGGGGTCTTTATATCCCATTCCCATATCAGCCTATATTTCTCAGTTTTAACTAAAATCAAAGATACAAGCAGTTTATAAGCCCTACCTATTGCACCTTTATTACAAAAAAAGTCTGCCTATTGTCTAATATCCAAGAAAAAAAGCCAGGATAATCTTTAGAGTCCACCTTACAAAGATTAAAACTTCTAATCTCTTTCATTGGGCTGTGTAAAACTATAAAATTCATCTAGTCCGTCTGATTCTACAAATTTGTCTCAAATTACAGGGGTATGCAGGGTGATTAACTGAGACCAGTGCTGCAACCCTTCAGAAACTCTCAACTTACCCCAAAACTGAGGAATATGTCTTAGGAGATACTTGTTTTCTGTATAGTTGCCAGCTCCTTCCACGAGGGCTTATGTTTTGCCTGTTGCAAAAAACTATTTAAGCTTATTTAAATGTCCTTGTCCATTAATGGGAAGTGGGCCATTCCTTGGGGGAGTTCTGTCAGTGGCAAGTCATATAAACTATTCACATTGTTTAGAGAGAAAAATAGGATTTCCTTCTATTGTAAGACATAATTTTCATAGACCAATTAAATAGCCATCTTTAATCTGATTTCCTTAATGTATAAATTAAAGTCAGGCAGACCTCAACCACCCATGAACATATGTAAAGTCAATGTCTCTCAAGATATTGTGTGCTTGCTCCTTTCCAAGAGATAATGTAGTTGGATCTATATTAAAAGACCGAAGAGGTGTTTTAGCGAACACCTCTTGGTCGACACGTAATGAGCGAACGCACTAAAGTGCGAATGCTCAAAACAGCGATTTCTTTCCCTGGGAAAGAAATCACTTGGCTATCCCCATGTGTTCGTCCATTTCCTCACTGTAGTGCAATCTCGGAGTTGGTATATTTAGTTAGGGGGGTGTGGGGGGCACAGCCCCCCACATTGGGGGGTCAAAGCCCCCCATGTTGTTATGTTTTGAAGTGTGTGTGTGTTTGTGCTAGTGGTTTCTTTCCCAGGTAAAGAAACTGCTGTTCTGAGCATTCGCACTTTAGTGCGTTCGCTCATTACGTGTTTACCAAGAGGTGTTCGCTGAAACACCTCTTCGGTCTTTTAATATAGACCCATTTAGTTCAGGTTGGTTTCCTCTTCACCAGCAACCATTGACCAGAAGATGCCAGAATCCCCTGCACTGCATACACAATTAGGGGAAGAATAAACCAATTAATTGTCTGAACCTTCTGTGAGATATCCAAGCAAAGCCATTTCTGGATATTAATCAGGGTCTTGCTTTTATCCAAAATATTCTTATAGGATGATTATAGTGATCTTTTTAACATACTAGTAAATTGCAATCTTAAATAAATCTTGCATTTCTTTGCTTGCAGGAGTGGAAATTGCTGGAGTAGGTAAAGGAGGGGGAAAATGAAATGCAAACTGCCTCTGTCTTTGACGTATTAATCTTATAACCTGAAATACTACCAAACATTTTGAGCAACTGAAAGGCTGTCTGTAGTTCCCATTCTGCACAGCAAGCCATTCGCATATAGAGGTAACCTATAAAATCAGGTACTGATGTTATACACCATCAGTGTAGAGTTCCATATGTATCTAGCCAGGGACTCTGTATATAATGCAAAGAGAAGGGGGGAAGGGGGCAAACTTGCCTTGTACCTCTAAAAATAGGAAAATTTCAAGACAAGCTAGAATTAATTTTAATTTTGGCTAAACAGCCCTGGTAAATATTATAAATCAGAATAACAAAAGTGGTGGAAAAGCCCATCTGTCTTAAAACTGCAAAAAGTCCCAGCTAACTCGTAAAATGCTTGTTCAGCATCTGCAATAGCTATGAGCAGGGGGGTATCTGACTTATAGGTATCCTCAATTATTAAAGAAGTTTTAAGTAAGTTATGTTCAGTGGATCTTGCCTCTATAAAGCCTGTCTGATCTGTCTGTATGAGGGAAGTAATTAACTTTGCTATTCTATTTGCCAGAAGTGCCATACATAATTTTTAGCTGTGAAAAATATTAGACATCCAAAATAAATCCAAAATGATAAGGGCCAGTAGGAGGCTTTTTATAGAGGGTTCTTATTTGGTTTTTGAATTACCAAAGTTATGGCCACTTTCCATGAGAGGGGGAGAACTGCTTCCTGAAGAATAGCATTTGCTAGTTTTGTAAAGAAGTCAAAAAAAATTTCCATGAAGGTAAGTTATATCTCAAGTGGAATCCCATCATAGCTCGGTGACGTATTTTCTGGGATCCTTTTCTATAGTGGGTCAACCAGCATGAGAAGTTCTGCATTTTGTGCCTCATTCCCCCTTGGCAGCACAAGTAGAGAGAGAAAATCTACTCCTGTACTGAAGGGAATGTTTCATTTTTCTTGTAGGATTCTCTCTCTGGACTGTTTAGTAGTTGATTCCCTGTTTTATCCTTCACCCTGGTAACTCGCATACTCACTTTCATGGTTCGAAGCCTAAGCACTAAATATTTCAGTAAGGAGAGAGATGCGTCAAACATCCTCTGCTGAACCATTTTGTAATTATAGCTGATTTTATAGTCTAAGGTATCTGTCAATTGTTTCTGTACAGTCTGCAGCATGTCTTGCTCCAGTAACTCAAGCCCCTTCATCAATTTATTTTGGATGTCTAATATTTTTCATAGTAGGAGATTATGCTCTATTGAACTTGTTTGCTTTCAATGTTTGTGAATTCCTTGAGTAACCTAGTAAAAGATGTTTTAAATATATCCTAGTTATATACCAATTCTTGACCCTCCAATTGACTTATGAATTCAAAAGTAGAGGCATGGGACACAAGAAATTGCAAGAATAGTGATCCCTAACAGAAATAACTATTTAGTTTCCTGTATCTCTCCAAGTTATCCAGGCCAAAGTTTAAACTTAATGAAAGGGGTGTGTGATCCCACCAAAATAACATACCATAAACAAATTGGGCCAAGGTGTGTATGTGCTCAAGTGAGGTAAATATTTTGACCGTTCGTTTTGTAGCAAATCAATGAGATTTACATGTATATAAGTCATGAGAAAGGCAAGATCCACGGATGTCCTTCATCTCCAAGAAGCGAAAGTCCGTCAGTATGAATTTCCCTAGGATGATGTGCAAAGCATTCAAGACCCTAATTGAACTTCCCTGGGGGAATAGAAGGTATTCTAGTCTCCTACCCAAATAGCTAAACCATCCTGAAAGGTAATCTATTCCCTAACCATCCTGGTTACCTCAGTTACCTGCGCATCGGGGGGGGGGGGGGGCGGCATATGGACATAATTGATAAAAGCCTACCAGAGATACAGCCTTTTATACATATACTCCTTTCATAGGGGGTCCACTAGCTGCAAAAGAATTTCAAGTGGAGTTTTCTTACTGACTACAATTATCAGTGCCTTTTTCTCCCATTTGTATAACAGGAAAAGGCTCCATAATAAGTATTCTTAGTAGTATCAGACTCTCCTCCTGATGTAAGTGAGTTTCCTGTAGTAGAAAAAATGTTGGTCTATGTTTTGTCATGTATGAAAGTATTCCTTTGTGTTTTATTGGATTGGAATCCCCGTTAATCTTCCATGACATTAATGTAACAACATTCATGCTAGGTTCATTGAGAGTGTCAGCCTTTTATTCAAAAAAAAGTGTAAGAAACCCAAACATGTCCTCAAAAAAAAAAAAAAGGACAGAGAGCGATCAGACCTCAAACCTTGTCAGAAAATGCCATGAAATACTATGTCTGCAGAGCCAAGTGTGCTGTAACTCCTTGCATTCACTGATTTTAACTTATCCCCAAACTTAGTACTATGAAAATTCACAAAAGCTAGCCAACTGTTTGCAAAGTGCCATATAATGCTTCCAAGGAGAGGGCAATTTACCCTTAATAAGTCAGCAACCACATATTGCTCATCCTTATAACACAATGGATGAGTATGAGCTAGCATACTGATGAGTCATAGTCTACACATGGAGCTAACTCCCCCCCCCCATAACATTACAAACAAGGTTAATTGCTGCATTTAAAAAGATCGCATGCCAGAGTTAAAGCACATTGTTGCAAAATTAGTGGTCATTTCATTTTGGATATCAGAATGCTCGGTCAGTGCTTCCTCTCTGTCTTTGATTTTTGCATCAATTCAGGTAACATGGTCAATAAGCGTACAATTTTTTTTTTTTTTTTGCAGCTCCATCTTAAGCAAATCCAGTTTTTATCTAATGCTTCCATCATGCAATGAGCAGCTAAGGCAAAGCAGCTGTTTTCCAGGATAACTATTAGATTGCCACGTATTGTTAGCTGCAGGTACGGAGTCGAGTTCTATTCTTTTTGGTGCATCTGCAAGTCATGTACATTCAAATTATGCTGCATACCACTCAACTGTCCAGATTTTCATAGCTTGTCAAGATTTTTGCCTCATTTTTTGGTCTGTTCCTCGTAAAATTTTTAGTTTTCTGGCAAATCACTGAAGACTGAAGTCATAGCCTTTAAAATTGCATGCTAGTAAAATCTTGTAATTCCAGCAACTTTCTAAGTTTATAATATAAATATTTGAAATCTGTCCCTATTTTTGGGTCTTTGTACCCCCATTATTTCAGGCTTTGTCCAGATTTGTTGAGCTAAGAGGTTGACAGGTATGTAATAATGTATGTCAGAAACAGATGCGTTAGCTAGTGCTTCCTTCATAGAAGCCAAAGTACCACCCGTGTTATATTGTTAAATGTCTCAAATCAGCTAAAGACAGAGCTAGTTCATTGCTACTGGAAGTGGAATTCCCATATATTACTACTTGTATTAAAAATGAGCTTCATTAAACCTTATAACAGGCTGACTGGTGAGGAGGGTAACATGAAAACAATAAAAAAAATAATAAAAAGGTCCAGAATGGATTTTTATAAGGCCAATACTTTATTAAACCATTTGAATTTATAACAAGATCAAAAAATGCATATTATTGCAGATTCTGTAAGAACAAGCACAATTTATACAAACATCATGATTGTTCATGCACAAAAAATAATGGTCCACATTTAAACATTAACTTGCATTTGTGCTTACCAGTTCAACAAAATCTCTTATTATTATCAACATTTTAAAGCAAAACGGTTATTCAGCAGAGAATGTAGCTGCAGCTCAGTCTGCAACATTGAATAGCATTTGTAAAAATTTAGTCCTATCAAGTTTCAGAAACTGAAACAACATTAGCACTAACAGCCTCTCAGTTTTTATAAAAAGTAGCAAATTAAGCAACCACTGCGAGCTCCCTGTGTATCAGACATGATAGTTCTAGAAGCATGTTTTGTATACATTATTCATCTATAGAGCTGTAACCATTTAAATGGCTAAGTTGTTCCATAATTTCAGATATATTTTGAAAAGTGAAAGACATTTAGCAGTGAATCTTTAAAACTGCATTTGACATTTGATAAATGACTTTGAAAAACTGATATTTAATTGCTTGATAACCTGTTTCTTTATTACAAAAAAAAAAATACCCAAGCGGATGTTAAACAGGCTAGATAGTAACATTCCAATTTTTGAATAGGTATACTTAAAAGACAATGGCACCATTTACAGTCATCTACTTTATTAATAAAATATCATTTGCTAAGGTCAGGTAATATAATATTAAAAATACTTAATAGGTTTGCAGTGCCAAAAATATATAATAAATGTGGTCCTGAAGTGTCTTTCCAAATTATGTGTTTAGCAAAGATAGTTTACCCTCTGAAGCCAGATTATGGGGTTGCAAGTAAGGATCATGGGTCATCATGAGTTCCTGATGCATATGCTTTGAGTATAGTAGTATATTATATATGCAGTATTCTACATTAAAAGTAGATGCTTACATCTTTTACAAGAGTAGACCGATAACTGGACATATAAATATTAGAATAGAGATTAGTATTTATAATAGAATTATATAAATTGTATGAATTATTTTCTTGCAAAAGTTCTTCAAAGAAGATATTGAATCAAATGTTATCTGTCTTGTGTTTAATAGGGTTAACTTGCATGTGGCAATTTTAATCATGTTTAGCAAAGGATAGTTTGAGTGTTTAAGGTGCCTTTTCAGTAGTATTGCTTTGTTTAAAATTATTTCATTCTTACCTAGGATATGGATCAAAGAAGCACCAAAGTGCATTAGGAACCATTTAGAATATAATGTTTCACTATTAATTGTAAAAGTAGGATTATCTGAAAGAGGAAAGTCATTGAATATCACAAATTCCTGCAGTAGTAAATATAGATATAAAACAAGGAGTTTTAGGGCTGCTGGTATTTGACTGGATTGCCAAATAATAAAAGGTATCACAATAAATATTTGTAAAAGAAATGCAACATGTTAAAAGTTCATAGCTTTAATTTGGGATCTCATTATTTGCATTCAAAAGGGAGTATACTGAATATTAGGTTCACAGTGACCTGAAATAGATAAATGGTTTATAATTCTTAGGGAGATAGATAAGCTGAGGATTTGTTAATTTTATTTCACTTCTAATCTTTGGGACACACTATTTATTCAGATTACTACTAGGAATTTTACCATTCCTAAGAGAGTTGCTTATGAATTCATCAGTTGTTTTAAACCATTCCAGAAAGACAATGGCAATTGGGTTGTTACATTAGTAAAGCAGATGTAACATATTTTGATTATGGAGGAGTTGGTTAACATATTGAATTTAAATTTAAACTAGGCTAATAAATCTTGTTTTATTATATTAACCAAATGACCTATAGTCATACAAGAAAATGTGCCAAACCTATTTTACATTTAACTCCGAGATATTTAAGCTCCTCTAGCAATATGTTCATTTTTGGGACTAGCTGGTTATATTCAATGATACCTATAAATGTATAAGGACATCATGTTGATTTATTTATAGTCAACCTGTAATCTGAAGCTTTACTATTATCCTCTATTATTCCTCTACTATTCCTAAGATTTTCAGTATTGCCTAACTGAGGTTACTAAACTATAACAGAATCATCTACAAAGGATATACTATTAATCATCTTTCCGCAGAAGTATTTTACCATGTTTCTTTGATCTTGTGTAATATATTAAAAGAGAAGCTCAAAGGATAGAAAGAAAAGACAGAAGTCATCCTTGTATTTTCCCATTTAGAATATAAATGGGGGGGGACCAACCTATTTATTATGATGCAAGTAGATGCTGAGTCATAAAGAATATGAATAAAATTAACACATTTCCCTAGGAAATATGATAGATTGAGAACTTCATAGGGGAAAGGGATGTAAACTCTGTTAAAAGCTTTATTAGTATTAAATGCAAAAGACTCCCCTTACATGTGTTACATTTTTTAATTATTGTATAAGATTAATTCTAACATAAGGTTACTATCTTAAGTTTGTCTTCCTTCTGTAAATTCAAACTGAAATCTTAGGATTATTTGACCAAGTCTCAATTTAAACTATTGCATAAAGCTATAGTAAATAATTTAACATCCATGTTAACTAATGATTAGTAGATCTTAATTAGTTTAGAATACATATTAGGTTTTAGAATTAAAATAATTCGAGATTGATATAATGATTATCAAACGTTTATTCTTTTTTGATGGTGTTCAGTAATTTCTTTAGAAATGGAACCAAGTGGTAATCATATGTCTTATAGGAAGATGCATCAACACCATCAGCGGCCAGAGGCCTCAGCAAATCTTAAGGAAGCCAAAGTGCTTGTCTCTTTGTGTAAGGAAATGTCTTTTTTAAAGACATTTATAATATCATTAGGAATTGTATTTTGCTTTGAAATTAAGTGGTGTTTAAGTTATGTTTATCTAATTTGGGGATTTAAGGATTCATAGATTGATTTATACGTGTTATAAAAAGACATCTAACATTTATTGGGGGTTATTTAAGAACAATTTATTATCTGTGATGCATAATATATTGTTAGAGTTATGGTTGACCATTAAACTATTTGGCAGCAACATTGAAGGGATGTTGGCTCATTTGTTATACTTTGCTTTCATTTTTGTATCCCAAGCAGATTGGTCTGTAGCATGATTTTTTGTTTAATTTACCTTTAAGCACCATCATGTCTGAATATTTGATTCATCATATTTCTTTTGATATTTGTTTAAATATTGCATTTTCTAGTTCAGTTTTTCTCCTTTGTAGATTTTTAAATAAGAAGCTTTATTAACTAATATCCATATTAAATAGTTTTAAATGCCATGTTGCCACCATAACAGTATTTATCAACTATGTCAAAATTATTTGGTGGATGAATCAGCAGTAAGCAGTTCACTCTACTAAATATTTAGCACAGAAACCAGGCACACAACATTTTTCTTTGGGGATGGGTCAAGCCTCTCTCTCCAGCATGAGTAGTACCACAAAGACTCAGACTCTGCAAGTTTCTTGAGGGCCTTGAACCTAATTCTATTGGGTTCCTATTAGAACAACAAAAATGCATTTTGTCGAATGCATTTTCGTCGACACATAGGGTGAACAGGCAAAACAGCGAAGCGGCTGTTCAGCGAATTCTTTCCCTGGGAAAGAAGTCACTTGACCACTTCATTGCTTTGCCTGTTCTGAAGTGTAGTGTGGCCCTTGTCGAGTATAGCTCCTGAGCATGATTGTGCAACAGTTACTGACCTTAGGGTTAGGGTGTGGTAAGTGCATATGTATGAAAGTGTTTACTATTTTTTAGTTTGTGTTATATGTATGGTTGAGTTACGTGTGCATTTATTTTCAGCTGTTTACTTTTGTTTTGGGCGGGTAGGATTAGGGTTAAGGTAAGTGTGTATGTGTTTGGAACTGTTTATGTAAATGTGCGAGAGTTACTAACCTTAGGGTTAGGGTGCAGGTTAAGGTAAGTGCATATGTTTTAAAATGTTTTTTTTTTCTTTAGATGCATGGTTGGGTTACATGCATATGTGTATTTAGTTATTTACTGTTTTTTTTGGGGGGTATAATTAGGGTTAGGGTATGTGTGTATGTGTTTGGAAGTGTTTAATTTTTTTTTTTTTTGTGGGGGGGTTGAAACAGTGATTTCTTTCCCTAGGAATATGTGTCGATGAAACACTGTTCGCTGTTTTCAGCATTCGGTGTTTTAATATGAACCCATTCTATTTTACACTCAGATTTATTAGAATTATTTGACCAGACAAGATGTGACTTAATTCAGTTATTTATAAGATACAGAGAAAGTTCAAATAACTTGACAATAATATCAGGTATTTGAATGAAAGCATTACTACTGAATTAACTTTTTCTATACACAAAAATGGTTATACAGATATATTTAAAATAGTTGAAAAGAAATGTACAGTAATACAGAGAAAAAGAAATTAATACAAGACTACAATGACTGTCAAAAAAGGGGCATCTTTTATTCCCTTTAGTTCTAGGAACAGTAACAAAAGAATGGTGACAAAACCATATAGCAGCCTGGCAGTTACTGAACCCATTGAGGCAGTACAATAGGTAGATATACAAGAAGAACAGAATGCCCCATTCTTTTTTGAGAAAGAGAGACTGTGTAGATGCTGGAGAGAATTCACCACTCTGACTGCTTCCAAGGGACAACCGAAAAGGGGATGAGGATGTGGCCAAGGCCACAGATGGGATTAACTGCAACATCTGGAGACTATTAGTATGAAGACAACATACATTTTTCGGGTCTATATTATATAATCGATCTTTCGAAACTTCGAATCCCATATGTTTGACAAGATATGATTGAAGTTTGAAAGTTCGAATATATAATAAAAAAAAACAAACAACTTACCTTAATGGTGCAAGAAGGGGGAAAGCCCCCCTGCATCCCCCACATTGGAAGCTGCACCCGCCACACCCCCCTACATAAATATACCAACTCCAGGATCGCACTTCAGTGCAGAAAAAGGAAATTCTCTCATTCTGCACTGAACAACGCCATTATGCTTAACCTTCGAACACTTGAAATGTCGATCATATGGTGTTGACTATATGACGTTCGACATTTCAAGCGTTCGAAGTTCTAATAGGAACCCCATTTTTCACTGCACTGTATACAATCTCACTTCAAATTAAGATCATGTAAAACTTTTTAAAGAGAGTTTACTTTTATTCTTTCTTTCAGTGGAATGCATTCGAGATATTGATTGAATTAAAGTTGTTTTGTAGAAAATTAAATTTTGGTTTGCATTATGATTCAGATAATGAGGTCCATCAAGGCATATCATTTAGTTTTAGGAGAAAAAGTATAAAAAAATCAACTACTTCATCCTGCCATTTCAACGTTTAAAAGGTTTTGTGTGGATGATTTTCAAAGATTGACTGGCAAAAAATCAAGGTCTTATTTTAATCTAGTTTCAAATGAAAAAAAAAAACAACTTCTAGTTGAATTATCTAAGAAAAAAGATATAAGAGTTGTGAGACCTGATAATGGTAGAGGTGTAATAATCATGAATTCTATGGATCACACATTGAAAACGCATTTATTATTGTATAATGACTCTACATACAAAAATATTTCTAGAAATATTTTTATAGCTTATGCTAAACTTGACTGCTTTTTATTTGACATTTTAATGCAGGAGTCCATTATAAATGAAGAATATGATTTTTTGTTAGTGACGTCTTCATACATTCAAGCCCTCTTTGGTATTCCCAAGATACACAGATACCCATAATCCACTAATGAGACCAACTGTTGAAGCAGCCTGTTTTAAGAATGTTATTGTAATTTATATAATTTAATGTTCAAATAAACATTTTTATTATTTATACTATTTATTATAACAAGTTTTTTAAGATAAGTGGATTTGAAATGCGAATTATCTCAATTTTTAAACATACTGGAAGTTAATAAAGGTGTGTGCTGTTTTTAGATGGTACATATTTTAGGAAAATAATGTTTCCTTAAATTAATTACTGTGCCTTCTGATTGGTGACAAGGGATTCACATGATGTAATGTTTTTATAAACTGATATAGTGTAGATATTATGGTAGATTCTGATGACATTCTTTGGAATATAAGTGCTAAATCTTTATTTTAAATCAGGTTTTATCTGGTGACAATGACTCAGTGTGTTTCTTTTTGTTTTTTGTTTTTCAGTCAACACATTAGTGAGATGCATGTTAGTTACGTTTATTTCTTGATCTTTAAAATATTTGGCAGCAGCATTGAAAGAATTATTTTGCCTTCATTCTTATTTTGCAAATACATTGGTTTGTAGCATGATTTATTTTATTTTAATTCATGTTTAAGTGCCATCATGTCTGAATATTTAATTTGTCGTATTTCTTTTGCAAATATTTATCATTTAAATATTGAATTTTCCAGTTCAACTTTGTAAAAAAAAAAAATAAATATATATATATATATATATATATATATATATATATGTGTGTGTGTGTGTGTGGATGTGTGTATATGTGTATATGTATATATATATATATATATATATATATATATATATATATATATATATGTGTGTGTGTGTGTGTGTGTGTGTGCGTAAGACACTTTACTAATTAATGTTCTTCTTAGAGTTGCTTTAACTGACATTTGTCTTCTATCAGATTGTGCTGTCATCTATATCATTCCCAAAATGCTTTTTAAAGAGTTGCATTATCTCTTTATTAACATTTTTTCCTTTGGCAGTTAAGGATTAAATCTTCAGTTTAATCTTGGAATTGATATTGAGTGAGAATTTCCCTTCAACTGTATAAGTTAATGATTTGAGAAAGGCCTAGATCCTCTTTGGTATTCTACATTATAAGTGTTCCATGACTTAGAAAGAAAAAAATCCCTATTGTAAGCCATACCTTAGGTTGGGGAGAAAAGAAAGTATAGTCCCTACCTTCGGGAAATAAACATCTATATTATTAAAATATCATTGATATTCATTACATCCTTAAGGAGCACTGAATCTTTATTTTTTTCTACTTGTGATATTTAAAGCTACCATGTATAAACCTAATACTAGATTCTAATCTCAGGTCATGCCTATTAAAGGATGGCAGTACTTTAAATTAATGACACAAGAAGAGATAATTTCACCATAGTTAGCATATACTGCTATATTTAACTCTTTAATTAAACTACTCTCTGAGTCTGTCATGATGGGTAACACCTCTGGATTTTCCTTAGTTGAAGTTATTTAAGATGGGTAATTATTTTTGACTAGGATTGCCACTATATTTTTGCTTATTGAGATACTAACGTGAGCTTCCTGTACTAAACAATATTAGTATCCATTTTGTATAGTAAACACCAACAAGCTTTCATTTTAAGGAACATGAATACCACAGAGATTTCATGAAGTATTTTTTTCTTTCACCATCTTTTACTTTTATACAATATATGCCCAGTCAGACATAATTTGTACCAAATAACTTAAATATACATAGCACTTGCAATTATAAAAAATTTCATGAACTTGCAACAATTTTAGAGTGCCTTAAAATTATTCTCATTATAACACTAGCTCAGTGAAGTGGACAAAGTCCAAACATTAGATTTCCCCTGTATAGTCCCCTACCCAGAGCCTAATCTATAAACTCTTAAAAGATAACTATAACCACTTGAAACCATTCTCAGGATGCATCATTTTATCACCTCTTTCTTAGAAGCACAGTTATCTCAGATGGAAACCAAATGAATGATCTTTTAAAAATTACTTCAGCCTCAATCTATTGAAACAATGAGCTTAAAATTCTGTTTTCCCCTTTCACTTGGGTTGTGCAACCTCAGATTTGGTTAAAGAAATCAGACTAGTGGGATGCAGACCCTAGTTCAGCTAAATGATTAGAAGTTAAAGTTTAAATTCATCATTTTGATGACTTGAACTGAGATGAGTTGGGACTTGTCTTATTGGATAGCCATCTTAGACAAATTTCACACAAACCTTATAAGACACTGCATCATTCTTAGAAATGCCTGTAATGTTTGTATTACTTCCTTGCCTTCTGGCTTTGAAGGTTGAACTTTTTATCATTTTTGATAACAAGTTTCCTTACTTGTGATATTAAAATATTAAAATTATTACCAATTTATTTCAGACTTGCCACTGTTATTTTTACATTTTATCTCATGTAACTTGAAATTATTTTGTCTTAGTCTGTATTTATGTTTACAGCACATTCTAAGCCTTCAATTGCACAGAACCAACTCTTTGGAACATGTCTGGCACTGAAAAATATTAAAAAGAGGTATAAGGAACCTGTAACATCCTATAAATACATTAAATGCACATAGTTTGGAGCATTCTTTATCTAGCCTTATCTACCAGAATCTTGTTTTACATCTAACACAGAGAATCACTTAACATATTGCATAGTTTAGACTACTTTTTCAACAGTAAGCAATAAGTAATGCTCTTTATAATAACGTAATAGAACAATATAAGTACAAATTGTGTATTGTTTTGCAAAATAAGTAATGCTTTTTCTAAGCACTCTATTTATATCTCGTAAAACAATATACATGCAAATCATGTTTTGCTTTGCAAGAGTAACCATTCTATTTACTCATCTTTTTGGCTCTAATTGCTTCTTTGTTACATTAAAGTTTTCTATTCACTTCATTTCTTAGTCAGTCTTACTTTTGAGAGTTTCTGTTACTTTCTTTTGACTGTGTATCACTGACATAACAATATGATTTCCTTGGATATGGTATTTTTCTTGGGAATTTCTTCAGTCTTAAAATTAATCAGCAAATACATGAAATATATCATTGCTGCAGCTCTGTACAAATTATGAAATGTCTGTAACTGGGTGATTGATTCTGAATACATTAATACAGACTGTCTTTGCATTAATACTACACAATTTTTGTACCATTCCTACCTTCTCACTAGACAAGCAGCACAAAATATTAGTAGAATTTGCTATTTTAAATGTTATAGTTTGAAAAATAAAATGTTATATATTGTTATTTACACATCAGTAACATTTAATGTAGTGGCTTTGCTTGGTGTCATGAATATGTCATGAATATGTTACCAGTGTGAACACAGCTCTCCCACTGAGATCTTTTTAACCCCGATACCCTCCTGCCAAAATTTTGCATTCTGCACTTGTGTCTAATTCAAAATTCAGTATCTCATGTTTCCTGTCAGTAGTTTGATGTGCAATCTTATCTTAGTAACTCTGACACATTTTTTCAAGATTCACTAAATCAGCTCTTTTCACTTTTAGTGGTAAAAAACATTTTCATATTTCTTTTTAACAACATAAATTATTTTGTGCACGCTTGTTTTTTGTTTTCCTTTTGATCATCTTTGCAAAATGGATGCTCTTCGTTTTTCACTGTTGCAGTCATTACATTTAGGTAATCCTGCTGGCATCTTGCCCTCAGCCGGCCTGAATTCCAAAGTCTTGGGTCCTGCGTCAGCTGCTGTTGCCCCTTCCCCGACGTCAGGTCTTCAGGGGTATAAAAGAAGCAGCTGATGCCATTTTCTTCAGTCATTCTTGCCACACGGTGCCTGAAGCAGAAGCAGTTCACAAATGCCAGTCGGCCGCTCCTGAGATTTTCGTGTTTGAGTTTCAGATCCGAAGTCTTCAATAAAGCTAAGTACCCCATTGGGGAAACTTTTTTCTTGCTCCAGACCAATGTCAGAAAAAGTTAATAATTGTATTTCTTGTGGAAAGCAAATACCTCATAAGGATTTTCATTCTTACTGTATTCCTTGCCTAGGCCCTGATCACAACATTACTGGTTGTCGGTTTTGTGCTAGATTTAACCAGCGCACTATTAAGCGTCGGTATGATTCTGCTTTAAACTTTTTTGGACAACGGTTTAATTATCCTGAAATGTCGTTGGATAGCCATCCGAGTACCGGCGTTTACAAAAAATGCAAAGAAAAGGATAGAGAAAGACAACCAAGGCCCAAAACCGACGACGAAGCTTCTCCTAAGCCAGTCGCTGGTTCGCCGGTTCTCAGTGAGGCACTTTCGCAGCCCCTGACGCCCACTACTTTAGAGTCGTATGCTGCTACCGACTCCCACATGGAGCCGGCCATGCCGCCAGATACTCAAGGTATTGGAGCCTTGGACGCTAATCCCTCAGAAGGGTCTGGAGCCGCTGAGCAGGTACCGGCTTCTGAGGGTGTATTCAGACCTAAACATCTTTACATTAAAATGACTACAGCTTCAAAGGTAAAGACTAAAGCACCTTCTAAAGCAAGGAAACAAACTCAAGAGCCATGTGGACAGGCCTCTATGCCCAAATAACAGATGCTCAAAATGGCCGAAGACTTGATTACCTTGATCAGGTGTTCCCATCCCCCTCCTGATAAGAGGCCTAGGCAAGACACTGACTATGAATCTTCAGATCAGGTTTCTATTTCTTCTGATTCCTCTTCTGATCAGGAATATTCTCTTCCCCCCTATGAGGATTCTGATATTGAAGAATCTATACCTTCAGCATCTCCTCCTGAGGACTATTCCTTTGGGGAAATCTTGCATACCATGAGGGAGCATTTCCACTGGGAGAGCCAAGATTTTTCAGAATCTAAAAAGAGGCTCAGGCATTTTCTTTTACTACCTCAGCACAGGCCTCTAGCCATTCCACCTGTGTTAGACATTGTAGATGATGTGTTTTCGGAGTCTAGTCTGTCCCCTGACTCCTTACTCCCAGCTCCTGTTAAGCCTGACAGATACTACAGGGTTCCTGACTCACACAAATTTATTTTTAAAAACCCTGCTGCTGACCCAGAAACTATTTCACAGGGTCCAAAGGGAATTAAGGCTTCCTCTGCAAAAAACCCAACCCCCTCTGACAGAGATTCAAGGGCACTGGATAGTTGGGGAAAAAAGGTTTACACATCTGCAACTTTGGCTATAAGGGCCTTAAACTGTCAATTTCATATGCTTAAGTATCTGCAACATATCATTGGATTGCTTAAACAGAAAATGTTGTTAAATTCTGAATGTGCAGAAAACAAGGAAATGCAAGATTTATTGTATGCAGCAGAACAAGTTGGAAAACATACTTTGCAATGTGGTTTTGATTCTTTGGAGGCCTCCTGCAGGGTCGCAGTTATGGGTTCTGTAATTAGGAGGCATGCTTGGTTAAAGGAACAAAATCTGCCTGATCATGTTAAAGTTAAATTACTAGATGCACCTTTACAGCATGATACTTTGTTTGGTGTTAAGGCAGAAGAGGTGTTAAAGAAAATGGAGGACAAAGCTAAATCTATGCAAACTGTCAAAGATTTTTTACAAGTACAGCCACCTATGTTTAGTAGACACTAGCCTACAAAGAATTGGTCCTTTCCTGTGTCAGACAGACCTCAAAGGGGCAGATCCAGATGCCCTAGGGGCAGATCCCAGGCGCAAGCTTCTTATAGGCCCAAGCAATGGGGTGCTTCTACCTCCAAAGCTGGAGAAGAGAGATCACAAACATACAGCAAACAGTCCCAATAACTTCCCCCTGCCTGCACCAAGCTCTTATCTTCTGGCAGCACCCTTAGGGGGAAAATTAGCAGTTTTTGCTCAAAATTGGCACATCATAACCCAGGACAAGTGGGTTCTAAACATAGTGTCACAAGGCTACAAGTTCCATTTCCATACTCTGCCAAAGGCAAACAGCTGGCCAGATCTGCCAAAAAAATCAATGGGCAGAGGCACAAAATCAAGTCTCATCCCTCATGGACATGGGGGCCATTCAACAAGTACCAGAGCAAGAGCAGGGACAGGGATTTTACTCAAGACTGTTCTTGGTACCCAGAAAGAACAAGGCCTGGAGGCCGATACTGGACCTATCTATTCTGAACACTTTCTTGGATATTCCAAAATTCAAAATGTTGAATTTGCAGCAGCTTCTGCCCATGCTGGACAAGAATGCTTGGCTTTTGACTTTAGACCTAAAAGAAGCATACCTGCATGTTCCAATCAGACAATCATGCAGAAGATACCTAAGATTCAAGGCTGGTTCAATGCATTGCCAATTCTCCGCACTGCCCTTTAGCTTATCTACTGTGCCCAGGGTCTTTACAATGTGCCTGGCACCAGTAATTGCATTCTGCAGACAAAGAGGAATACAGATATATCCTTATATGGATGACTGTCTCATTCAAGCAGGGAACAAGGACATTCTTCTTCAACATCTTCAACATCTGGCGTTTGTAAAAAGACTTCTAACATGCCTAGGGTACACAGTTAACAAAAATAAATCAAAACTAGTACCCTCACAAGAGATAACATTCCTGGGTGCAAGCTTGAATACAACTGCCCAGATGGCTTATCTCATGCCAGACAAACAAAGGCAACTGACTACCTATTTCAAAATGTTGGCAACAAAGGCCCAGTTATCTGCAAGAAAAATTCTGCAGGCTTTGGGCTTCATGGCATCCTGCATCCTACTAATTCCATATGCAAGACTGCATATGAGGAAACTTCAATGGTACCTAAAAAGTGAAAGTGTTTGGACTCAACATTGCCACAGCCTGGAAACAGTCATTACTCTCATTCCCTGCCTGCAACAGGAGTTTCGATGGTGGGCAAAGGCTTGTCACCAAAACAAGGGACAGCCATTCACATTACCTCCAGCCAGGCAGACACTAACAACGGATGCATCAGACTATGCCTGGGGAGCCCACATGGCAGGAAGATGCATTCAGGGCACATGGTCCTCAAACCAAATGCATCTACATATCAATCAAAAAGAGATGTTAGCTGTTCAAAATGCCCTGCCAGCCTTCAAGGACCTACTTCATCCAGGACAACTACTGATAAAGACAGACAACACCACGGTCATATGGTATATAAACAAGCAGGGGGACACACATTCTTACCCCCTTTGCAGACTAGCCATGACCTTGTGGGACACAGCTTTGACTTACCAAGTACATCTGCAGGCACAATTCCTGCCAGGAAAGTAAAACACTCTGGCAGATGAACTAAGTGGAAACCTCATGGATCCCCACGAGTGGAAGCTGGATCCACAAGTCTTCAGCATGTTAACAAGGAAATGGGGATGCCCAGACATAGATCTATTTGCCTCCCCTCTCAATTACCAACTAAAATGATTCTGCACAATGACTCATCACAGGCAAGCATGGAAAGTGGACGCCCTTTCTTTCAGCTGGAAAAACTTATCAGTATTTGCCTTTCCTCCACTGCCTCTCCTCCCCAAGGTGCTCCTCAAGGTCAGACAGAAGCCAGAGATGATACTGATTGCCCCAGACTGGCCACGCCAGTACTGGTATCCAATACTAAGGAACTTATCTCTATATCCAGCTTGGACCTTACATCAAATACCTCGACTACTGTCCCAGCAAAACAATCAGATCATGCACAGCCAACTCAGGACATTAAACTTGGCAGCATGGCGGATAATGTAATCATACAAAAAACACCTCTCAGTAAAGCTGTGATGGATGTCATTCTTGAAGCCAGAAGGCCTAGTACTAGAAAGTCTTATGCTGGAAAATGAAAGAGATTCTGTGCCTGGAACCAGGCACAAGGGACTGATACAGCAGTACCAAATACTCCTCAGATTTTGCAATACTTAACTGAGATGTTGGACAAAGGCCTATCTTTATTATCAATTAAAATTCATGCCTCTGCCATTTCGGCTCATTATAATACAGAGCCACCACTTTTTTCTCACCCTTTATTAAGGCAGTATCTCAGAGGAGCCAAAAAATTAAGACCCCCAAGGAGACTACCAATACTGGCATGGGACCTTAACTATGTCTTGGAAAAGCTCATCCTGCCTCCTTTTGAGCCAGCTGCTACTGCTGATATGAAGCTTTTATCTTGGAAAACAGCTGTGCTCTTAGCAATTATTTCTGCACGATGAGTTTCAGAGCTAGAGGCACTCATGGCTGTGGAACCTTTCATCATTTTTCATCCAGACAGGGTCTGCCTGAGGGCAAAAGCAACATTTATGCCTAAAGTAGTGTCCAGTGTGGCTCTTAACCAAGCCATCCATCTGCCAACCTTTTACCCAAATCCACAGAACAAGGGGGCAAGAATTCTGCATTCTTTGGACATACACAGACAGCTTAGATTCTACTTGGACAGAACCAAAGCTTTCAGGAAGACAGAGCAATTACTAGTGGCATATGCTGCAGGATCACAAGGAAAGCCTATCTCAAAGCAGACTATTTCTAAGTGGTTAGGCCATTGCATTCGTTTCTGCTACTTACACCATGGCAAGCCAGTGCCTAAGGGCATTAGGCCTCATTCCACCAGAGCTGCAGCCACCTCAGCAGCCTTTCTCAGGGGAGTACCAACCAGAGACATTTTAGAGGCGGCTACTTGGAGTTCAGTGCACACCTTTACAAAGCATTACCATCTGCCACTCTACTGTAAATCCAGGGCAGGCTTTGCCACTTCAGTTCTGCAGGGCCTCATAGCCACTCCTACTGCTGTCTAGTTCCATCCTCCCAACCATAGCTTTGGGACTCTACCCAAATGTAATGACTGCAGCAGTGAAACACGAAGAACATAGTACAGTTGTGTACACTTACCATAAATGTAGATGTTCGAGTGTATTCACTGTTGCACTCCAGGTTACCCACCCGCCTTCCCCCTTTTTTCTTTTGGATCTTATCTTTCCTTCTCTGATTTATACTACCTATGTGGTGTATTTGCTTATAGATGAAGTTAAAATTTATATTGGTGTATTTCTGAATATATATATATATATATATATATATATATATATATATATATATATATATATAAAGTTTGGCTACCCTTTTTGGAGGCACCTGACATCTGGGGCAAGAAAAACTGAAGAAAATGACGTTGGCTGCTTCTTTTATACCCCTGACGACCTGACATCAGGGAAGGGGCGACAGCAGCCGACGCAGGACCCAGGAGTTTGGAATTCAGGCCGGCTGAGGGCAACCTGCCAGCAGGATTACCCAAATGTAATGACTGCAACAGTGAATACACTCGAACATCTACATTTATGGTAAGTGTACACAACTGTACTTTCTCTCTTGCTTAGATTCCCTAAAATTGATTATAAATAAGGAAGTACTTCCTCTCATACCTATAACCACACCTAGTCCATGTGACTTAAAGTTTCCAAATGTACAACATTTTCTGTGCACCTTAGATCTATTTTTGTCTCTGATCCTTCGATAAAACATTGTCACTTAATTTCTCTTTTTCATTTAATTTACATTTTATCTTAAAGATCTCTATTTCTTCAGTTTCTTTCTTAGCCATGTATTTATAATTTTACTTGCTTTGCACACACCCTTGGCTTTTAATAAGGTCAGGTCTGCTTGTCTGATTTCTTAATAACCTGCCCATTACTTGATTATTTCTTATGCTAAAAAGTTTTCGGTCACTTATTAGTGAATCATGCAGCCTACCAAGTTTACAGCCCTGACTCAGTTCTTTAGCTCAATAACATAAGCATCTATAGTATTTGAAGGACTTTTTGCCATTGTAAGGAATATTAGCGAATGAATTGTAATTTCATTCTAATCTAACAGTAATTCCTGAATTTCTTCCTCATTGCTGCTGTTTTATTTTCCTTTCTGCTACTCAAGAAGTATAAAAGAGTTAAATATCTTCAACATATCCTGGCAACATGCCGATTGTGGCAAAGTGCATCTATTGAGGCTTCTCAGCTTTTATACATGTAGTGAGAAACACATCTAATTTCTGGTTTTACAGCTGATATTTCTAGCTAAACTGCTTTGCAGAAAAAAAAAATTCTGATAGTTGCATTTGGAGCATTTTTAACAGCAGATCTTGCTTCTCTACTTCTAAACATTTACATTCTTGAAAAACAAATGTTTGTTTTCACTTCTGCAAATATGTTTCTCCAGTTCTAACATCATGTTGTTTTTGAACGTTTGTCAATTCTATGTAGATAACACTGATATTGTGAAAGAACTTCTATTGTCTTGAGATGTTATAGTCACTCACACACACACACACACACACACACACACACACACACACACGCACACGCGCTCGTGCGTGCGCATTTACACTAGTTACTCAGTCATTGTTGTAGTCAAACACCTGTCTATTTAATTCCACAATCTAGTTAACATTGTATCAACAGCTGACACCACAGGAGAAGTCTCGGAAAGAATGAGGGAGTTCATAAATTCATAGGTAAGTAGTAGACTAGCTGCCCTTGCAAGTCATATTAAGCCTAGCTAATTTTCCTTCAAAGGTGAGGTAAATGCCTCAATGATTATGCCAACCCCAACCCTGCTGTTTATTCAGACTGCTTTTTAAAAGGAATGTGTATCTTGTGACATTCAGCTCTGTGAGTTAGTCATTAACATATTAAAAGTATATACTATGATGGCCAGTAGTTTAGACGGCTGGATAACATTCAACACTATTTTTGTACTGTTAAACATGATGCTTGGGTTTGGTATTTTGGGAAAGTGATGGGCTACCCATGAGACAGCTGAGGCATTACCTGTTGCACTGTACCTCCTATTCAGTTAAGCTGGCATGCTGCAACAGTCAGGCAGTTTGAACAGGTCATAGTCTTTTAATGCATATATTTGTCAGTGCTGAATCTGGTAGCAATAGTGCTTAAGGATGTATGGTCAATAAAATGAGAGAGTATGCACAGCTGTCAAGCAGAAATTCATTTATGAATCCTTCACTGTTTCAGATGGTTATTTTAAACATGTTCTGTGGGTATTAAGCATTGCATTTTCCTATTGTTATTCAGCTTTTCATATTCCTGCCATGTAAGGTATTAATTGTATGGGTAATAAACCAATCACTGAACAGTTTGTCATACTCTAGATGGAAATGTTGTCACTGTATGGTTAGTAGGATATTGCTGCAGAAGTCATTTCATTATGAATAAACAGTGTTTTGACACTTTCTTAGTAAAGTATGATGTCTTTAACATTGTTGCTTTGCAGCTTAAATATTCACTCCGGAAGCATTGTCCTGCTGTTTCAGTTTACTTTCTGATGTACTGTGAGCTGATATGACTTGTAAGAAGAACTGCTATACTGCTTATATATTGGTGGACAAAGGTCTTATTATAGTTGAATTACTAAAAATCTAGTAATCCGCTACCTAAAACTGATACCTCTCAACTGTCCCTGATTTTCAGTATATCCCTGATTTTGAGTCAAATCTTAGGCTTGTGTCTCTTAATCCCTCCTAAAATTGCTGACTGTTGGAAAAAAGGTGGTAAATTAAATTTAATAAATAATGATACTAATTAGAATTATTGACTTACTTTACTTCAGAGAATGTATAATAATTTACATTCTTGCCAATGTCTTAAGTTAATAGTAGTAATATTTTAAAAGTGTCTGATTCTTTCTGGATTTCTCCCTGATTCTGCTGAGATTTGTCCTTGTGTAGTGGAGAGCTATGCTGATAGTGAAGTCAACAAATTAATTATATAGTAGGAAACCGTGGTGACAGTTGTAGTGAAATGTAATGCCCAGGAATAAGCAACATTAACCTTTCCATTTTTTGCATGATTGCAAATGTAATTTATTGAGTATCTATGTGGCAGAAAAGCAAAGTTTTAACCACTGGTGTAATGTCACATTCAGAAATAACAAATGCTTGTTTTAAATTCCTTCTATCACTAATTATTTCTGTATCCATCCCATGAGTGTAACCATAAGGGCAGGAAACTGGATAACAGAAAATGGTTGCTTAATGATTTTCATTATGAAAAATGATGCTTACTGATCACAACAGTCAGAAACATACTGAAGTATTAATCATGATAATTTGTTTTATTACTGTTCTTATAATTATCCATACTTCAAAGTTGATACAAGGCTGCAAGTGTAGGCACATATGACTTCTGAGCTGCAGGTTGCAGACCTATGCTATAGAAGAAGAAGACAGTGTTGAAAAACTGTCATTGAATTAAGAAATGATTAACAAAATGAGTGTTAAATGTGTTACTGATATAGACTTGTCAAGGTATTTGCACAGAATATCAGAAGACATTACATGGGATATATTTTATAGTCAATTATGCAACCTGCTTGAGAGCCATGTTCCTGTAATAAAGATATTTTTACTGAGTAATCCCTAAATCCCATTTGATGCTTCATATAAAGAAGAATCATCGCTAGATAGTTTTATTGGCCAAAAGGGGTCATTTCCAAAACTCCTTCATCTTCCTCTCTTAAAACCTAGTTGCCTCGTGGTTTTGGCGTCTTTTCAGGCTTGTTGGCTGTTGGTGAAGCACCCACCAAGAGGAGAAAATGCTGAGAGAAGAAAGGAGCCACTTTTGAGATTTTAAGTATTTTTCCTCTGTTTATTTGATAAGTTTTTCTGCATAGCTGCCTAGTTTGAGCATTTTCTGGCTTGTTAAACTTGATTTCTGCATTAGTAGCTGTATTTAGAGCACAACCAAAAGCTGTTTACTGAATTTCCTGTTTGCACTTAATTTTAAAATCGTTTTTTCTCAAAACTTGCATATTTTCTGTCTTTGACCTAGCACTCTTGTGTGGGGTCATTTACTGCACTGTTATAACTTGATATTACTTGTGAACCTCTGCTATCTCTGAAAAAACAAAACAAAAAAAAATCTTGCTTTTTTCCCACTTTTCTGAGATTTAAAAAAGTTCAAGTTACAGGCTTGCTATTCTTGAAGTGTTTTGTAAGTTTCTGTGAGGCCATTTTTGCTTGGGCTAGAGGAAAGTCTCTCTGTTGATCAGTGGCAGTGAAAAACATTGAGCTGCTTCCCTGCCCCCCGTGGGAGTGGTTACTGACTTGAAACTGTAGTTTTATTGGCCGTTTTGGGTCAATTCCTGGCTCTTTCCAGCCCCTGCTATCAAGCATGCTTTAGAGTGCTTTAGCGCGATTTAGCGCAGAGTTGCCACTAGAGCAGCATCGGGCAGCGCTGGTTTAACAAGGTTAAACTTTTTCTGGCTCCATAAAGTCTGTTCTTCATTTTTTCCCTTAGAACTGCTCTACTAGTAATCTAAACAGTATATCCCTTAACTAAAAAGCACTTGTTCCTAAAAGCTTTTACTTGTCTTAAAAGCATCTTCTTTTCAGGTTTAGCACATCTGTATTATTCAAAGAGCCGCACTACCAAAAGCCCGCCCCAGGAGTACCCACTTCCTTACTAAGTCCTCTCTTATTCAGTTACACCCCTAACTTCTAAATTTCTCTAGCATGTCGAAGGGCCAGATGCTGGCGTCCTCTCCTGTCCAGTTGGTGAATTTGGGAATTTTGAGGCAATGTTACAATTGCCTCATGTACACTGACAACCCTCTCCTCCTCCCACATAACACAAATACTTGCGAGAGATGCAGCTATTTAGTCAAACTGGAGGCTGAGCTCTCTCAACTCAGGACTGGCAAGACCAGACAGGAGGAGAAGGCAACTACACAGACCACAAAACCAGTCTCACATAAAGGTATCACAACAATGAATCAAACACATAAACACACAAAGTCATACTCGGAGGCTCTGAGCAAAAATTTACCTAAACAGCAGAGGCCTCCAATGCAGACATCCAAGCAACTGCCACCTCATGACACACCACAGGCAACACATAAACCACAAAATCAGTGTGCAAAGCAGTCACAGCCCTTAAGGCCAAATACAACACCAAACATACTTGTCATAGGTGACTCCATAGTCAGACACACTGACGTCCCACTCACCAGGCTGAACAAGGAGAGGGTCACAGTAAGCTGCCTATCGGGTGCTAGAATCCGCCACATAACACAAGCACTTGGGTCACTCCACAGCAAGTACAAATATGACACAGTCATTGTCCATGCTGGTGTGAACGACCTGAGACGTACCTCCCTGGACTACATGAAAAGAGACATAGAGGAGCTCTCTGATTATGTAGCCCAGGCAGGTATGACCCTGACCCTGAGCAGTATCCTTTCTTCACCAAGAATGATGCCACAACATAGAGACAAGATGATCAGCTTTAACAATTGGCTTAATTTCTGGTGTCATTCAAAGGGGATCCAGTGTCTGTCTGCCTGGGATGACATGCTTGACAAGCGACGCTGCTTCACAGGGGACGGCTTGCACCTGTCACCCCTGGGATTCCGGATATTGGCTAAGGCTCTTGCCACCCCCATAGTGCCTTTTTTAGGCAAGGCTCAAATTCTAAACCTACCACCCTAGAAAACAAAAATGGGAAGAAACTAAGGGTAATGCTGCTCAATGCCAGAAGTCTAAATCTCAAAATGCACGCACTCGAGGCCCTTCTCAGTATGGAGAACATCGATGTCTGTGCTGTGACTGAAACCTGGTTCAAGGCTCCTGAGAGCACCCCGGCACTATCAGGTTTTACCTCATATCATGCATTCCGGCCCCAAAACCCGGACCACACCACAAAAGGAGGGGGTGTATCCATATTCATCAAGGATACCCACACCTCCAGGTTGGTGGCAACGCACGAAGCATAGGAAACCATCCATGTGCAATTAACCATAGGCAAAACTGCTCTACAATTTGTAGTATGCTACAGGCCACCCTCTCAAACTCAGGAACCCCACACAGCCTTCCTGAAGACACTGGAGGGTATAAATGTATCTCCAAACACCATTATATTGGGTGACTTCAACTACCCGAATATAGACTGGGAACATTACTCAAGCCCCAACTTTCTAGCCCAAAGGTTCCTGGAGTTCATAAATTCAAATGCCATGGAACAACTAGTCACCGTTCCCACAAGAGGAGAAAATATACTAGATCTCATCATCACAAACATGGGGACAAAATGTTCCACACCGGAAGTATATCCCTCATTGGTGAGATCAGATCACAAACTTATCTCACTGGAAATCCACATCCCGCCCCACCCCAAACAAAAAAGACCACAGTGAAGAACTTCTCTAAAGCAAACTTCACACTACTCAAGACTGGTGTGGTATCCTTCAAGGCCCCCGAGCCAGTGGAAACCACAACCCAAGCCACGGAAGCCCTTACAAATGCCTTCTACGAACACCTCCAGGACTGCATGGATCAGGCAATCCCTAATAAAACCAAGACTCTTTCCACCAAGGGCAAACGTCCAGTCTGGTGGACCCCAGCCATAAACAAACTTTACAATAAGAGGAGAAAGCTGTTACATGATAGAGCAAAATCCATAAAAGAGAAGACACCCTTGATCATTATTAGTAAAAAAATACGAGCACTCATAAAATCATCCAAGGCCAACTTTGAGAGAAAAATTGCAATAGATTCAAAAGACAATCGTAAGTCCTTCTTCAGCTATGTTAGAAACCTGGGTGGAAACCCCCAGATATGCACAGAATTAGTCCAAAATTATACAAAAATCACTGAACCCACAGACATTGCCAACATACTGGCAGACAGGTTCAGTGCAAACTTCACCCCCCTCTCCCCCCCAAAAGGAGAGATAAATATCCCAGCGGAGTGTAGCCTCCCAGACATCTCAAATGCGCAGGTGAAAGCTGCTCTCTCTAAAGCTAAAAACACAGCATCAATGGGACCGGATGGTGTCCCCGGCTGTGTGCTACACGAACTCAACGAGGAACTAAACCCGCATATAAGGCAGCTGTTTAATCTTAGCCTTACCACAGGATACGTGCCCAAGGAGTGGCGTACGGCAACTGTGGTCCCACTCCACAAAGGTGGTACCTCTACGGACCCTGGTAATTACCGCCCCATAAGCTTAACAAGCCTGGTCTGCAAAGCTATGGAGAGGATCATAATGGAACTCATAAACAAAGACATAGGGGACTTGCAGACGTTGGACCCGACCCAGTTTGGCTTTGTCAAGGGCAGATCATGCCTTTTGAACTTGGTCGACTTCTTCGAAACAGTCACCAAGGCCATTGATGAGGGAAAGGCAGTCCATACAGCCTACCTTGACCTTGCAAAAGCTTTCGACACAATACCCCACTCGGGTATTATAGAGAAACTTACCAGCTTAAATGTAAACCCATATGTCACAAGATGGGTTGCAAACTGGCTAAAGGACAGAACCCACAGGGTTAGAGTTGCTGGCACCATGTCAGACTCCAAGCCAGTCAAAAGTGGTGTCCCACAGGGCTCAGTCCTTGGCCCCCTGTTGTTTGGCATCTACTTCTCAGAAGTACAGGCAAACATAGGAGGACTATGGCTGACAAAGTTTGCAGATGACTGCAAACTGGGCGCCATAGTGGAAAGTACATCGGACACAGATATCCTTCAGAGGAGTCTCACGGAAACTGATAACTGGTGCCAGAGCCATGGCCTGAAATTAAATGCCAAAAAATGTATAGTCATACTCTTCGGGAAAAACAAGGTAACCCCAAGCTACCATATAGGTGGCAATCCATTAAGCACAGAAGAGGTTATCAGGGACCTGGGGACCCAGGTTGACAGTGGCCTTTCTTTTGACACTCACATTGCTAAAGTGGTTAGAAAGACCTTCTACATTGCCCACCTGATCATGAAGGGATTCACATCCAGATCAAGTGAGGTCATTGTTCCCCTGTACTCTTCACTTATCAGACCAATGATCGAGTACAATGCCCCATTCGGGATGTATCTCATCCGACACCTGCAGCAATTGGAGAGACCCCAAAAGTTCCTCACCAAAAGGATAAAGGGACTCCAAAATCTGTCATATGCTGCCAGACTGAAGAAACTCCAGCTCTATTCAGTTGCATACCGCCTGCTCAGAGGTGACCTGTGCCTGACATACAAGGCCATGTCCAACCCAGAATTAATGGACATGCTCCACCTCAAAAAATCCAAATCTACCAGATCCACTAGAGCAAGCAACTTAAACCTTAGCACGGATATAAATAGGACATGCTGGAGGGATAGATTTGTCACCCAGAGACTCCCTATGCTGTGGAATAAAATCCCAGTCCATGTGAGGCAGAGCACCTCGCTGGCTCTGTTCAAGAGAAATCTTGACTGGTGGATGGGAGATCGTAGGTTTACCCCGGGAATCATCTCTGTGTCACTGCTGGACAGAGGCAAAACAAACTAATGGGCACAGTATTTTTTTCATATAAGGGGTGGCGTAAGCCACAAAACTTTGGGCTAGGCTTATAAATGCCTTAGGGCAGATAGCCTAGTATAAACCTATGAACCTATAAGATAACTTCTTCATAATTTCTGATTGAGAGAAACAAAATGATATGTATTGCCAGAAAACTTTAAGAAAATATATTTCACAGTCAAGACTATTTAAATATAATTAACAAACTGATAAAAAGGATTGTAAATAAGGTCATGAAATAGCTCTAAGGGACCAGGTGACATACCTGCTGGAAGCTTAGGCAGTAGTAAAGCTTCCATTAGTCTCGTATTAAACATAGGGTTTCAAAAACATAAAGTGAGTGTTGAAAATTTAAAGTTTTGAAGACCGAAATTACAATGCCATTATAAAAAAGGGGCTAGATCAGAAATTAAAAATGATAAAACTATTTTTTCTAACATTGGAAAATGTTTTGAAGTGGTTCTAATTAATTATCTTCCTGTCAGTACTGTTAATTATAAAGACATTAATCATTGTTGTATTTTGCAAGGAAGATCATGACCTATTAACTTAGTATAGCTTTATGTTAATGTTGTCTATTTATTAAATCTAGGTTTACCTGTAGATATAACAATGTCGGAGCTGTCCAAAGGTTTTGATTTGGTATCACGTAGTGGTATACTTGACATATTAGCTAAAGTTGAAGTTATACAACAGGATTAGTCAGAAGGTGATGTTATCATTTTGCAGTCAAAGTTTGTGACCAACATCAGTGTAGAAATATGTCATTAGTGGTATACTTTAGGGTTACATATTGGGCCATATGTTACTAATTTTTCTCAGTATAGCTTCTCTAAAATGCCATATGTCAGAACGTATGTGTCTGATACTGAAAGTAGTTATTATGACAAGTCATGTAATGATATGATTGTCTGTAAAACTGGCACTATATTCTGCAAAGATGTCAAAAAAGTTGTAACTCAGCAACTTTCTTTTGGATTTCTGACAAAAGCTAGTGTCTCTGATAAATCTGAGAGCTAGTCAGTGGTCTTGCTATATATGAGCTGCATTTAAATAGAGCAACAAGTAGCTGAATTGTGTAAAAATATTGTACTACTGAGTGGGACATCATCCCATGCATGCACTATGTCACCCAGTGAGGAACAGTGTACTGTTTGTTACTTGTGTACAGTCAAAACAGTATTAAAAAGGTATCAGTTTACAAGTAGACATCATGCCCAGAGTGTCAGACATTTAATAAAAAGAGATTAGCGGTATGATATTCAGAGAAGTTCATGGGCATGTAAGAGTCTTTAATTTGATCTGGACCTAAAACTTTTAGCTAACAGAGTTTATTGTTTTATTCACTAAACTTAGTAGGGTTCTCATTAAACAAACTTGATACATTACTGAATTCAGTAGTCCTAATTACGTTGTTAAAATATTTATATTTTGCGTAATGGAAGTCAGTACGTTTATACTAGTGTGACCAAAAGTAAACTGGGACTTGATGAAAGAATGTTTTTCAAATGAGGTTCAATATATCACTAATTTGATCATATGTGTGAAACAAATTTGCAGTTGGTTTTAAAAGAGTGCATCTGCTTATAAGTCAAAACACTATATAATGAATATTACATCTGAATTCAAACTGTGCTTTTTGGTGTGACCATCACAGTGTTTATATAATATTACAGGTGGGTGTTTTTGTTTTTTCATTATGCACTTTCATGTTGCCAGACTGGCTGAGCTGGTGTCTCTCTTGGTGACGGTAGTTAACATTTTTTAAGTGTTTTTATACAAGCATTCATTAATCACGTGCTCTTACACAGCATATGTATAAGGTTGTGAGCCAAAGGAGAAAATAAAGAATCATTCATTGATTAATGGCATTTAGTTTTATTTCCTTGTTGGCTACTTCACTGTTGACAGTAAATGTTTATTGTTTGAAAAAAAAATCTAGTAGCTCCTATTACAGCAGATTATTTACTTGGACATAAAAAGAGTAATAGGTGTGGTGTGGCACAGTGAGTAGTAACGTTGCCTCACAACAATAGGTTCTCTGGTTTGATTATCTGCTGGTATGCCTTTTGTGTAGAATCTATGTGTTCTCCCTACCTTTGTGTGAGGTTCCTCTGTCTACTCTGTTTTTATGTACTGTAATTACTCCCACATACAATAGAAATATGGTAGGTGGAATGGTGAATCCAGTGTGTGTGTGTGTGTGTGTGTGTGTGTGTGTGTGTGTGTGTGTGTGTGTGTGTGTGTGTGTGTATATGCATGCATATTAAAAGAACGGCCTGTCAACCTACTTCCTTATCCTATTTGCCTATCTGCGCTTTTCTACTGTGTTATTTATTCGTGGTGTAAGATGTTCACGGGATGACATGAAGAATCAGATACAATTTTTTAGATTTGGATGAAATAGATTTGACAGTTAATTGAGTATGATTTTTGAATAACTATTACTGCTATTTTATTTAGTTTTATGATTTGTTAATGTACCCTTTAGAGATAAGATGTTTGTTTGAAATCTCATGTTTAGATCTCATGATGACACAAAAATCTTAGTATAAATAAGAGATGAAGTGGCAACATTTACCAGTATCTATGAAAGCTGTTGAAGACTTATAATCATCACCCAGTTCAGATAAACCAGGAGACTTCAGTGCAGCTAACAAAGTGAGGAGGCTAAGAAAGAGCCAAACAACTATGCAATAGATACCTGCAAAGGAAGCATGCTGGGAGGTAAATAAAGTAAGTGTGACCTGAGGTGGTAGAGAAAGGGTAGATAAATGAAGGGCAGGAAAGGAGAATAAGATGAAAGGTGATTTAGGGAGAAGACGGCAGAATGTCAGAGTAAGCATGATGTTTTTCAGGAGTCTTCTTAATTTAGGAAGGGTTTGCTGCTAGGATGGCACTGACCAGGGAGAGAACTGAAACTCAGAAATAATGACAGGTTACTGTGGTACACTTGAGAAATATAAACATGAGTAAGCATAACAAAGGTAAATGATCTGGCAGTTAGTGCATAGGATGAAGGCAATGAGGTGCTTCCTGTAGCCCAGGCTTTGAATCCCTTTACCCTTCTTTTGCCTGTTGTGTAACTCGGAGTACTTACCCAGATATTGCTTATGGGTTGGCCATGAAAAAGGACACTCCTGTCTGTTGAGCCGATTAGCAAATGAATAAATGTTAAAAAAATAAATAGGTTAGTTTGTTGTCATCATCACAGAGAAATGAAAGGTAGCTATAAATATTGTGCCAAAACGATACAGTAAGTCTGCCTTCCACAAAGATTTAGAAAAACAATGTGGGAGCAGAAGTCTTGTGTATTTATAAAGCATGTGCAGTGGTAAACATTTACAGCAATAGTTACTACAGTAATAGCAGTATCATATGAACAGCTGTAAATGGTAGCAGTGGAAGGCAGTTGGAGTCAGGGGGATCACAAAGCCTGTAAAGCAGGCATATTGAAGTCATAAGAGTTTACATGATAAAGGTAACTGAAGAAAGAGGCACATCAAGCACAATCCCAATTATATGTGAAAGACAGCGATTCCCCTTGTAAGATACCTCAGTGATCAGTAACGTAGCCAATAGTAATTTGGACTTGCTGTGATGAGAAATTCAAAAGAACATTGGCTTTGGTTTCTTCACAGTAAAATAAATGTTTATGATTGGGTATCTGATTATAACCAACCTGTTTATCCAACCTAATCTGTCATGAAATTCATCTGAAGACTGAAGCTCAGATATGAATCTTGACATCCATTTAGAGAAAAGATGATTTGTTGGTTATCATCTGAGAAACCCAAATGTAATTTCTGCAGTATGTGGAACTTTAGCTACTCTGATGTACTATGTGTTAGAAAAAATTGTAGGACCATGAAGTGTTTTATACCTTTTATAGCTGTAATACACTTAGCACTGCTACACAGACAGGAAGCAGGAAAGGAATTATTAATACATTTAATAGGGAGGGAGTATGCCATGGGGCCCTGAGGGATTTCAGTCAAGTTACTGAGAAAGAGGAGAAAAGTTGTGTGTGTGTTTGTGTTTTTCACTGCATGTCCATATGTATGTGTGTGTGGGGGCTGTTACATTTATACTAGTTCAGTTTTTTATGAAGAGAAAACTGTTGTTATTATTATACTATTAATTATTTTACTTTTTATTTTTTATTTGTATTTGTTGACCAGGGTAGAGCATGGGTCTCCATGGACTTTTTTTAGGATCAGCCAAGTTTGGTTAAGTATCTTGCTCATGTCACACAATTATTCAACGGAGGCTGAGAGGAATCAGATCCTGAACCACCAAACCACAGGAAACTACTTACTAACAGTTCCTTAATAGTCAGTGCCAATTGCCAGACTAGGTAGGACATATTAGATATGAGAAGATCATCTTAAAAGTAGCCTGTGAGTTTTGGCTCTGTTAAGAAGTTTACACAATTACAAAGCTCATCAAAACAAACTAGGAAGTACAGGATGAAACTTCTTTGTAGTTTGTAGATTTAACTGTCTGTGATTTTCCACCATCACCACAACATTCATTCATTTATTTATTACTTTGTTAACTTGGTAATGAGATTGTTCCAAAATGAACCAGTTCTCTGACATGATTTTAGAGGAAAAGATGTAGAAAGTATAGTAAGTGACTATAAAAACTAGTGGCATAACAGTATATAGTGGAAGTATATTGTCAGTACAATAACTAAAAACATGCTAAAAGACTAATACTTATTACAGAGTAACACGCACCACAGATCATGCCTCATGCCTCACAGGAGGGCTGCACTGACTAAAGAGAAGAAATCAATTCATTAACTTTAGAGTGCAGGAAGGATTCTGGTGACATAAGGTATTTAGTGATAGGCAGTGAAAAGTTGATGTGAGCTGGGAAACAGAGTCATTGTTTGTGTTCAGGGACAGAAATGGCTTTAACTGGAGAGCCAAGCATATAAGAACTGAAAGAGAATGCTGAGAACAAGTAATGTGATGTTCTTCTGTGTTTAGAAAACTGTACACTGAGCAGTAGGACAGAGCTGAATATGCAGAATCATTGACTTGTAATGGAATCAGAACCAAGATATCTCTTGAAAGAGCTGAGTAGTGGTGTTTTATCTAAGGAGCAAAACGATTAAACCTACAGATCTTAAGAAGCAAAAAAGAATAAACCTTTATGCTATCAATAATGGATTGCAATCTTCAAGTTTTCAGTCAGCAACAATTGCTGTAAAAAAATAAATTTAATCTATTAGTAGAAAAAACATTTATCTTCTACGGGCATTATTTTATTTATTTATTTTTATTTTATATTTGTTTACCAGGAAAGTCCAACTGGACACATGTTCATTTTCAGGTGAGGCCCGGGGAGGAAAGCTCCAAATAATAATGCAGTACATAAGAGAAAATAAAACCAAGACATATGAGCATATATATTACGGATACAGACAAGCATGCATATGCAAAGATTAACAAATTCGAGAGTTGCAAATAACAGTGTACTACATAAGACAGACTAAAACCAAAGACATATGACCATACATGTTTAGAATACAGACAAGCATGTATAAGGAAAGACTAACTATTTTTAATTGTAAGTCATTTCTATAGTAAATCATACAAAATTGAACTTTTGAGAGTTGCATTTTTTTAGGATGGTTATTAGTTCTTTCAGAGCATAACAATGGTTGAACAAGTCAACCAGTGCTGTGAAGGACTGATCATTGGATAAATAAATATACTATGTGAGAGAGGCACAAAGACAAAAAGTTGTTCCTTAACAGAATCCTGCTAAGCAGGATATATACTCTAGAAACTTCAGCTGTTCTCAGTCTCTTATCGTCTACTTAGTGGTGATCTCTGCTTGACTTACAAAACCATGTCCGACCCAGCCCTACTTGAAATGCTACACATAAAGAAATCCCAATCCCCCTGTGCCACATGCTCCAGAGATCACAGCCTCATTACCACAATTAACAGAACATGCTGGAGGGACCGGTTCATTTCCCAAAGACTGCCCATATTCTGGAATAAGTTTCCCATTCATGTCAAGCAGAGCACCTCGCTTGCCCTCTTCAAGAGAAATCTTGACTAGTGGATGGGTAACAGAAAGTTCACCCCAGGGATCACTCCAGTTGTCCTACTGGATAGGGGCACTGTGAACTAACATCAGGTGGCATGGTGCCTGGGCATATTTTTTGGGCTAGGCTTGTAAAGGCTCCAGGGCCATTAGCCTAGTATACACCTATGAACCTATGAACCCTAATTCAGTATAATTAGGGCTGCAACCCAAAGTGATGAAACCACTACCTTTCCACTCACTAGTATTAATGCTGTAAACACGACTGTGCATGCTTAGTCTCCCGCATTCGGAAGCAATTTCTAAAATAATTTATTTGTAAACTGGTATGAAATTACTTTTGTTTTTTGGATAAAAAGTGTTCACATGAATAAAGATGCATGCAAACACTTCTTTATTCAAAAACAAAAGCTTGTTTCAAACCTTTAGACAGGAACCTTAAATGCTGCATCCCATAGATCAATCAACCACAAGAAGAGGAAGCAGTCTTGCTGTGAAACCTCCAATTTCACCTTCTGTGAGGCTGTTCTGTCTTTGAGTTGTAACATTTAAATAATAGAACAGTGGGCATTCTAGTGATGAGTTGTCCCCAACAGTATCTACTATATGTTTTGTTTTGTGCTCCTTGTGTGGGTTGCCTTGCTGCTTTAGAAATTTGACATTCAGACTGGAAGGACAGTAAAACTGACACCTGCACTTATTTTGTGTGATGTGATGTAATACAGGTGTTCACTCCTGCTCATCCTCAGTACCTTAACCTTTGATCACCTTAGCCTTAGCTTCCTTCTCTAAAATGACATCCTTACCATTCTAAGAAACCATGAAGACTCCCTATTACCTTCCCACAACTCAGTAAGGAGACTGAATTGTTCACTTGTGGCTTTCCCATAACAGTCAGCCTTTCTAGATATAACACTACACATTTTGGCTCATTATCCAGATAACATTTTACATCTCCACTGGTTGTTACCCTTGGTATCTGACATAGAACCTAGTAGCATAGTAGATGTATTCAAATACATTGGTGTCACTCTGAAAGCTTCCTAATCTTAATACAATCAAGATACTTTGCAGGCAAAACTATTTCACAGTTTAAGATCATATATCCCATTTCAAAAACTCTTAACACATAACAGGATGGTGAGCCCCTCTCCACACTCACTAATGCTCGGGCTCAGTTCACTCCTCTACCTTACCCCCATTCCCACCCACCCCCATATCACTTAGATTTATAGTTATATACCACACCCCAACAATTATCACTCCCAATTACCCAATCAAAGCTCACATATCATCCCCATAGCAACACATTCACTACACCCTTATTCAACACCTAACCTCCACAGTTACTGACAGCACTCCTATACACACCCTACCCCTTCTGCAACTCTATAAGATGTCCCACACTCATCACACCCAGCTATTAAAAACTCTGTTTTATTCAATAACTATCTTCTCTCTCCTCCTGCTATACATCCTTTCCTCCTACCACACACAACTTTGTATAACCACCACACCACCATGGCAAGCAAAATCCATAACCAATACCATAAAACTAAGAAATTTCCCTATATCACCTTGTGACCTCACCTCCTTCCAACCTCTTTCATACCTTTATAATAAACCAACATACAAAACTAACCTTCATTCTTCACAAAAAAAAAACAGCTAAAATATCACACACGCTAACTAAACTCTAGCAATACCTACTCCATAAACTAACTTGCCGCAGAGACATTCACCCTAATCCAGGACCCAATGCATCTACCAACACAAATATAAAATAACCAAATCCTCTATACCAAAGACCTACCTCATCTCTCCTACTTTTAAACATAAATGTAAGTAGTATACTTAAAACACAAAATCTTCATGCCCTGCTAACTCTATACAAACTTGATATTGCTGTATTGACAGAAACTTGGCTGAAACCTGAACACCACAATTATAAAATCACTGCCCCTGGCTACAATATTATACATAGAGACAGAACAGGGAAAAAGGGAGGAGGCCCCTGGCTACAATATTATACATAGAGATAGAACAGGGAAAAAGGGAAGAGGCATAGCAATACTATTCCAAAATCACCTCACTATAGAACAATCTGAGTGCAGTTCCCAAGAAGTCAAATATGTAGAACTAATTCTTGCCAAATTAAAACTTAACTCCAACATACAAATAATTATTGCAGGTGGCTATATCCCACCAGGCAATAACACTGCTATACTGGAAAGCCTACTAAACTGGATGTCAACCTCCCTTCCCCAAGAGACCACACTATTAGCAGACTTTAATATTGACTAGTCTGACTGCTCCAGCCATAATTCCACTACCCATATTAACCTCCATGGGTTCACCCAAATTATATCTGCTCCCACTAGATTTGACAAAATATTCAAACGCCAGTCCATCTTAGACTGGATTCTACTATCTGACCCCACTCTTGCACAGCAACCAGGCTGTCTTTCTGACAGTCTAAGCGACTATCAACCAACTTACCTAATTAGGAACCAGTCTCACCACACTAACCAACTCATCTTCACAGCTGTACGCAACAAAAAGACCTTCAGAGCTAATGACCTAATCAATGCACTAAAATGCTGTAACTGGACACCCCTAAAACATCTCTCTCTAGACAAAGCTGTACAGTACTTTAACTCAACCTTCATAAAAATCTTAAACTATCATGCTCCCTCCAGAACTATTAGAATCAAAACTATGCCCCATGGTTAACAAAAGATACTAAAACTATAATGAAAGAAAGGGACAAAGCCTGGTTACAAATTTACAAACATAAAACAACTACCCTGAAACCAATCTACCTAGAACTCCACAATAAAGCCAAAAAACAAATCAAACTAGACAAAATTAATTACTACAAAACCATGCAAGAAAAATATGCATACAACCCTCAAAAATTCTGGGCCACAATAAATAGTTTACTGCACCCAGGTAAATCCACCACTGCGTCTCCTGTATTACCAAACAACCATGAAAACATTCCCATTCAATTTAACAAATACTTTACTGAAATAGTCCAAGCCCTAGCCAACACCCAAACCAATACTAGTACCCCATACCAACAGCTACCCCTATTCATCTCGGTACACAAAACAACTTCTCCAGCTTCTCTCTGCACCTAGTACCTACTAATGCAATCATCAAACTTCTCAAAAAACTCAAACCAACCACACTGGCAGCTGACAATCTGCCAGCAGATTTCCTTCAGATAAGGTCAATATCAGAATGTAAGGTACCTCACTCATGGAAAATATCACATATTGTACCACTGCACAAAGGAGGTAACTCCCCTGAGCTTACCAACTACCGCCCTATTGCAATCCTTTCACCTCTATCAAAAATATTAGAGAAAATAGTTCACTCTCACCTAATGCAGTACCTCCTAAAAAATGACTTACTATCTAAATCCCAGCATGGCTTCAGATCTTCCCATAGCACCACCACAGCACTACTTTCATTTACCAGCATTTTCATTCACCATAGAAACAAAGGGCTATTCGTATCCTTCGTATTCTTAGACTTATCCAAAGTCTTTGACACGGTTAATCATAGTATGCTTCTAGAAACTCTATCTACCCCTAGCATAAGCTCCTCCACCATATCATGATTCAACAATTATTTAGAAGGCCGTCAGCAGGCAGTTTTATGGCAAGACCAACTGGCCCCCCTATTACCAGTAGCTGTAGGTGTCCCCCAAGGGTCCATCCTTGGTCCTTTGCTGTTCTCACTATTTACAAACCAGATAGCTTCATCCTCACTCTCTGCCTCAGTAGTGCAGTACACAGATGACACCACCATTATATGTGCTGCCCCACACTAAATGAGCTACTAACCATAACTCAGAATAACTTCACTTTAGCTGAAGCATGGTTCACTAACATCAAACTTATTCTTAATCCCAAAAAAAAAAAAAACTTATTCTCTTCAGCCCTGGTAGACCCCCTCCTCTAAACAATGATTTTATCATCAAATCTATACATAATATACAAATCACCCCAACAACATACACAAAACTGCTAGGTGTTGAAATTGACTATAATCTGAAATTCGACATACACATTGCCCAAACAATCAAGAAAGTCAACAAAAAGCTTGGTCTCCTTTACAGGAACCGACAATTCATGACTAAACATACCAAAGCCGCTATTGCAAGGACTCATCTCTTATCTACCCTCCTTTATGCCTCCCTATCTTAACTAACCTTCATCACACCGAACTAAACAAAATGGAATCTTGTTACAACAAGATAACAAGATTGGAACGTTTGCTACGGATGCTTCTCATAGATCCAATCACTGCCCAGCTTTCAAGCAACTTAATTGGCTTGAGTTACCACAACTCCTCCTACTGAAACAACTCTCAACGACCCACAGACTCTGCTACCTCCCAGACAAAACCCCAGCACTTCAGCATCTAATTCAGCCCTATACCACCACCAGAACATTAAGATCTAGTAATCAAAACCTTATTAATGTCATCAAGCATAAAAATAATTCTGGTAAATATCTCTTTGCCTGCACCATTGCCGAAATCTGGAATTCACTCCCAGGCCAATTAAATTCTACCTCCTCTACTCTCCAATTTAAAAAACTCCTCGACACCCACTACTTAAATAACTGGTTTGCTCATGCTACTCCCCAAGTTAATGCATGCCACTGCACTGTGTACGTATATATATACATATATATATATATATATATATATATACACACACACACACACACACACACACACACACACACACACACACACACACACACACACATTTATATCAAGATTTTGGTGATAGTCTTTTGTATCGATTAAATTCAACAATACTGACAGATTTTTTTCATCTATAGTATCACTTTAGGCAGCTATTATGTTACTGAAATACATATGCCCGTACTCTGATCACTATCTTCAGCTGAAATACCCAGAATTCTGTGCCTTCAGTGTCATCCACACTGCATACTATGGCGTTTAAGGCAATATGAATAAAGTTCTGTATATGTCAGTAACAAGACCAAGTCTTCATGCAAGAAGTAAATAACCTTGCAAAGGGGATGGCAGTAAAGGTACATACCGTAGCTGATGACATTAGCACCTGCAGCACAGTGAGTATGACAGAGATAGGAGACATAAGAATGAAATGACACTTGTCAAAGCTGCAGTAACTGCCTGATGTAGTTTGGAAATTCAATGAAACACCGTACAGTGTACTGGCTTTTGTGGAGATGGGTATACAAAGAAGGCCTGCCTGGCTCTGTCCTTCCAGAAATGAATGAACTGATAAGGCTCCTGCCCTATTCAGTGAATGAATAGGTTGTAAGGATCTAGCTAGCCCAAACTTGAGAAAAAGTAGGGTGGGTTCTAGGAATGACTGAGTCAGTAGGATGAAGGTATGGATGTCACCACGCTCATTGGCAGGGAGCAAAATAAGAAGAATAGTGAAAGAGTGACAAGAGAGTCTGGCTTGGGTAGATGGGAGGATGAAATGGTATTTTTCCACTGAGAGAGTTTTGATTGCTTATGCCAGCTTCCCACAGCATGATGCATGCAGCAGCTGAGGAAGAATTCACAGCAGTGTGAGGCAAGCATAAAATAATACTGCAAAGTTAAAACTAGTTTGATACAAATTAATTTAAAATGACAATCACTTTGTAGTCTGAATAAAGGATAGATTAATTAGGCAAATGCATTTCCTATATGTTGTCAATTTAAATGTATTTGTTACCCTCAGAAATAGGTACTTTATGCATTCCTACATATAAGCACTTGTATTCCATTGAATTGTTTTGTCTGCATGTATTTCTACTTCATTTTCCTGTCTTTTCCATTTGCATTTTATTTAATGCTGCAAGCCACTAATGGCAAATGATGGGCATATGACTGGGAAAGCAGAGGAAGAAAAACACAGTGGCAGTATAGTACTAAATGATTCAGCTTATTAAACAGGGCTCGCCTTCTGGAACATTAACCAGATAACTAATACAAATTAGTAATTTAAAAATACTAATTTATTGTCAAAGTTCTCTGCAAGTTTTAATGAAAAAGTGTTAAAACTAGCTTCAGTTTTGCAGAAAAGTATCTTACCAAGGTCAGACTGAAGGCTAATGCATAGTTGTTTCCAGTAATAAATAAAAAAAAAAAATCACAGAACTGCCTCAATAAATGTAAGAAGGATGGAAAAAAAGTACACACGTAACTGTGGTTGAGTGCTTCAGGTAAGTGACTGGCATTCTGGCGTACTGACAAAATAACAACTGGATCAGGGCATTTATGGAAACAGACTACTAGTTGCGGAAGTTCTGAAGTTTAGCAGAACACTGAGATACTAAGCAAGAAACCAAAGCCAGATATTTAATGTAAGTGCAAAAACATTCACGGAATTGATTCGAAGACCAATCCACTGAATCCCTGACAAGTAAAACAAATGAAACACTCTCCATCTCCTCTGAAACCCTGCCAAAATAAAACCATCAAAGGGAAAGCTGAAAGCATTCCAAAACACAAAGCAGATAAAAAAATAAATCTCCTACCTAATGTTTTACAGCATGGCCCTGCTCCCCACCCAGCGCATCTATCTCCCACCCCCACTTATTATCTTTACTAACGATGTGGTCTCACAACTATGGGAGGCTATCTAATTCATGAACAAGAAAACTCATTTCAGCTTTTGTGGTAATATCAATACTTCAGCAGAGAAGCTATTCACATCTTATTGTTTTGGGGACCTAGACTTCATCTTACAAATTTGATGTTATGGGCTTTGAAACAGCTACATGCAAAAATGGGTCTGGCCTTGTATGTTCAAAGAAAATGTTTATATAGTTTGTATTTAAGTTCATGGCACCAAACAGAAGTATTTACTTTGGAGATAGCTGTGATTTTCGCTCTTCTGCTAACCAGTACCAAATCAAAACCATCCATGTGTGAATTATGCAGAATGCCTTTTATGAAGTGTTCAGTACCACTGTACATATTCTGTTTAGCGGTCATGCATAACAGTCAACTGATTCTACATCATTTTTTCTTTGTAGATTTGATTTTGTTAGATTTTTATGGCATGTATATTAATTTAATATTTATGAGTGGATAAACTTTATTTGTCTACACGTTTCCTGCATATATTTTCAAACATCTTTATTGAATTATCATTTGTGACATAGGCAAATTTACACTCTTATAAAAGTAATCGACCTATATTAACATAAACATTATACTTCAAACAATATACATATATTGCTGTATATCATATAATCGAAGCAATGTTACATATATTATTCAATTTTCGGCCTTTTTTTTTAAAACAAGAAACATCTTTATTAAACCATCACATGCTACTTAGGCAGTCATATAAATGAAAACAAACTGCACCAACACAATCCTAGTCACACACATTTTACATCACAAACCATACTGATGCTCCCAGTTGCAAACATTATACATCACTTATAATCTATCCAAACTTTTTCACTCAAACATTACATAGCTCATTTAAGTCCTTCTGCCTTTTACGCCTCATTTCTCCCTTGTATGTATTGTACCCACAATTCCCATTTTTTTCCAATGTAGTTTGCTCCTACCCTTTTCTAAAGATCTCATTTCCATTTGTTTTATCTCTTACTATATTCATTACTTCCAGTGTAGTTAGTTTAGATTTTGATTTCCATTTTGTAGTAACTGCTTTTTTGCAGCCACCATTATTAGACACAGCAAGGCCTTACCATGTCTAGGTAATTCCGATTCTGTATCACAGCTCAGAAAAATCATCTCCCTCGTCGGACTAATCTGCCCACCCAACATCTCCAATAGTGCATCCCACAGGGAATCCCTAAAGTCCACCAAGTCACTGCAATCTCAGAAAATATGTTCCCACTTACGTCTTTCTTCCCATTCATACCTTCAACATTTACAGTCTATCTAAGTAAAAATTCTCTGGAGTCTACTTGGGGTATAAAAATATCTATGTAAATATTTCCAGGCAAATATCCTAAATCTTCTAGATTTTGTTGCATATTTGGGAGACTTACATATATCCTCCCATTCTTTCTTTGTGAATTACTTATCCAGTCTCTCTTCCCTGTCCTTTATAAACCTCCTCTGACTGATTCTTATACTTATCATGTAATATTTTATATGCTCTACTAATTATTCCTTTTTTAATGGCAGCTTCTGTTCTAGATTCTATTAAAAACTCTACCAGTGCTGGTCTTTCATTTTGGGCCCACCAAATTCTTTCTCTGTGCCTATACTCTGATATCAATCACTGATAGGGAAGGCAATCTCTAACCTGCAGTACAAATAAATTCTTGTCTTCTTCCCATTCAGGACCTGAGGAAATCGTTGAGAATGAATTTGGATGTGGAACAAGAATACTTGGTTGAAACATTGGTTGTGGTATAAAATGGTTTCTTATATGCTGGGTATCCACAAAAATAAGTATGTCATCAGAATCCAGCAAAGAAGAATCCAGTATTCAAATGTTAAAGCTTGGCACGCCCTACATTACGGGTGAAAATCCACTTAATGGTTTGCAAACTGCCTTTTTGTCCATCAGTTACACATTTTTCCTACAACAGTAGCTCATTGTTCTTTTGCAGAGAAGACTTCTGATGCCAAAAAGAAGTTGTAACATAATTGTTATCATAAAAAAACAATCATTACTTGGTGATTCAGGGTGGCAGATGGCTGTAGCACTTATCATTGCTGTCTTGCTGTGCTTTGTTCTCCAGTTTGGGTTTCACCTAGGGTACCTTCTGTATGGAGTGTGCATGTCCTGCTCCCCGCAACCCTAATCCCCATCCCTGTGGGTTTTTATAGGTCACGGTGTTTCTTTCACATCCCAAAGACATGTTGAAGGTGAATTTATGATCTTCCAGACTGCCTATATTTGTGCATACCTTGTGTGAGTGTGTATGTGCAAATGTACGCGAGTGTGTGTGTGTGTGTGTGTGTGTGTGTGTGTGTGTGTGTGTGTGTGTGTGTGTGTGTGTGTGTGTGTGTGTGTGTGTGTGTGTGTGTGTGTGTGTGTGTGTGTGTGTGTGTGTGTGTGTGTGTGTGTGTGTGTGTGTGTGAGAGAGATGTCCCACCACTGGCCCAGTAATCAAGGAACCTCAATCCTCACCACTAGCACCAGTGGGGGACGTACATTGGGAGGATGACAGGTGCACACACAGCATTTCCAGGTGCAACTCTCTGCATCAAGGGTAATTTCCCTTAAGAACACATAGAGAGCACAGTCAGTCTAGGCCTGGTTTCTCCCTCTTTCTCCAGATCCCCAATAAAACTCCCCACTGGCACAGCTATAGAGTTGAGAGTGTGGGATTCACACTCACCCTCCCACTCATCATGAATCAATTCTAGAGGTCCCCTCTCCTTATGCCCATACAGCAATTCAAAGGGTGAAAAACCTGTGGATTCCTGGGGCACTTCCCTGTAAGCAAACAACAGATGGGGCAAATATTTGTCCCACACCTTCTTAAACTGGTCTGCAAATGCCTGTAGCATGTTCTTTAGTAGAGAGTTTAATCACTCTACCAGACCACTAGTCTGGGGATAGTAGGTGGTGGTCTTTAGGTGCTTCACCCCATCATGCTTCCACAGACAAGCCAGCTGGTCTGACATGAAATTGGCACCTCTGTCAATCAGTTATTTCTTTTGGGAAACCTACACTGCTTAAGATCTCTAACAAAGCATTTGCCACTTTTTCTGCCTCAATGGAGGACAGAGCCACCACCTCAGGGTATCTGGTTGCATAATCTACTGCCAATAGGATATACTTTTTCCTTGTGGAACTTGGGCTACACAGAGGCCCCACAATATCCATAGCTACCCTCTGTAACGGTTACAGGCATCAAAGCAGCCTTGACCTTGCCTCCTGCCTTGCCTACTTTTTGGCCCTGCTCACAGGTCCTGCATTACCCTGTTACATCCCTGGAAATCCCAGGCCAATAAAAGTTCTGCATAATACATCTCTTTGTATGCTTATGCCTTATGACCTGCAAAGGGAATGCCATGGGCTATGGCTAGAAGTGCCAGATTGTAGGCTTGGGGCACTACCAACTGCTGTAGTCTCTTACATTCTAGCCCTCCCTCAGTGGTCTACTCTCTATACAGTAACCCTTTGTCCCAGTGTACATATTCCCCTTTTCTTTAACAATCAGGTGCCTCACTAGCTACCTCCCTGAGGCCTTGTAATGTAAGGTCTGAGAGATGAGCCTGTCTTGACTCTCTCTCTTTGTAACCCTTCCACAGGAAGTCTGCTGTTCTCTGACAGCAGTGCCTCACTGTCAGCCTGGGTACTACTACTCATCTCTGCCCTTACAGTCACTCTGTCCAAGGGAACATCAGTACTCACAAGCAGCTGTCGCTCACCTTCAGTCTCACTACTACATGGCAACTCCCTCCCTGAAGTAACCACCACACCAGTCCTGGATTCAAGTCTGCAGTCTGTCTGGGTCCTCCCAGGCTACCAGACCCACATGCTTGTCTCCAAGACTGACTGTGTGTCACTGCATACACACATGGTACTGCATTATCAAAGTCATTTCCTATCAGGATATCTGCAGAGGTATCCTCAAACACACCTACTTGCTTGCTTCCTTTTCCACCTTCCCAGTCAAGGTGAACCCTAGACAAAGGTATTTGGAATGGAGTCCCTCCTAAAACTCTGACAGGAGTAGACTGCCCAAGCAAGTAGTGCTCCTCTTTAACCATTGCAGGCTTCACAATGGTTAGGTCAGAGGCTGTGTCTCTCTTAGCAGTGGCCTCTTTCCCATCCTCTAAGACAGGATGTAACCTCTTGTGGTAGTTTGGTACCCTTGTTGTCTCCAGACAACTTATTACTGGCATTCTGTCCTTCCCACTTACTGTCTGTCCCACCTTTCATTCCCTACTTGCCTCTGTGGACATCTATATGCTACATGGCCCCATTGGTTGCATTTAAAGCATTTAACCCTAGGTCCTGGCCATGTACCTGAAGTAGTAGCTTCCCCTGCAATTGACTGACTCAGTTGGGGTGCTTGAAGCTGCCCACCAAGGGTTTCTTTAGACCCATGTGCAGCACTGGGTATCCCCTTTTTGTGCAGTGATGCCCTGCTTGCTAGGTATAGGGCTCCCTTTTTCCCCAACTCATCTGTGGTCCTGCATTCCTATCTGCCAACCAGATTCTCATGTCCTCAGGCAAAGTGCTAAGGTCATGTTCCCTCACTAAAAGGTGTGCCAGCCCTTCAAAAGTGGTGACCTGACACCCGTTCACCCATCTATGAAAATAAGTGCTTAACTCAGCAATATATTCACACACACTTTCATCTGCCTTGCGTCTATGCTCACAAAACCTTTTTTCTGTAAGCGTCAGGTGTTAACTTAAAACACTCTAATAAACAATTTTTAATAGTATTATAATTTAAGCAATCAATATCATACAATTTGAAATAGCAGTTACAGCTTTACCATGGAGTAAGGGGGTCAGGAACGGGTCTGTAGTATTTGAACAAAAGTTCAAAATATCGATTGCTGTAAACCACGAAAATGCCGGACACCAATGTGTGTTTTGTGAGATCACGGTACAGTGAAGATTGGGAAATTTGCCCTTTTCTCACTGTAGTGCGATCTTGTAGTTGGTATATATAATTAGTGAGGGTGGGGTGCAGCCCCTCCACAATACAGGATTCGATGTCCTGCATTTTTGCTGTTTACAGCGATCAATATTTTGAACTTTCTTTCAAATAATATAGACCCGTCAGGAACCGTACCCAGATCCCTTTGTCAACATTATACTGTTTACATACCCTTTCAAACATATGAATACAACTATCAAAATTATCCCCCTCTGTAAATTGTGAAAGAAATGTACTGACCTTTGTTGCTTCTGGGGTTTGGTTACTCCCTTGCCCGTTACCTCCATGACCCTGGTGAAAAGTCAGCATCTCCTTTTCATGTTGCCTCTTCCTGTCATTTTCTTCAGCTTCCAGACATCTCAGTCTTTCTGCTGATTCTAATTCCATTTGTTTCTCCTACTGCAGTCTCTCTGCTGATTCTAGTTATAACCATTTGGCCTCCAGTTCAAGTGTCTTTAACTTTAGACAGATTTTTTAGTCCTCTGTGGAAAGGTTGAACTGACCATTTTCTGAGAGTTGTACATCCACAAGACCAGTCTGGTTGTCCTCCTGGTTGCTGGTCTGTGATGCAGCTGTGACTAACGTTGCAATCATCCCTGCTTTAGTGAGGTTGGCATGCACCAGTCCTATGTCTTGGCACATCTCAGCCAACTAGCTACTTGTCAGCTTGCCATACTCCTCTGCTGACATCCTTGCCGGCTCTCCCTGACTAACTAAACTAACAAAAAAAAAAAACTATTGTGATATGAAATACTGAATGTTCACTGTGTGGCTGATTGAGAGTACAAACACCTTCTCAAGTGACCACTGTTTACAAGCTAGAGGAATTTAATATCCACACCACTGAATCCTAATATGTGGATATCCCACCACTAGTAAGCAATATACATGATGCCCCACCACTGGCCCAGTAATCAAGGATCCTCAATCTTCACCACTAACACCAGTGGGGGATGTACATTGGGAGGATGACAGGTACACACACAGTATTTCCAGATGCAGCTCTCTGCATCAAGTGCAATTTCCCTTAAGAGTACACAGAGACCACAGTCAGTCCGGTTCTCGTTTTTCCCTCTTTCTCCAGATCTCCAATAAAACTCCCCACTAGCACAGCTCTAGAGTTGAGATCTTAGCAGAGTGGCCAAGACATCCAGCACTCTCTCTGTCCAACTAGTGCTTTGTGTCCCTGCTCCAGTAGCTGACACACACACACATACTCTTTCAAGTTTGATTTACACACACACACACACACACACACAGACACACACACACACACACACACATGTAAATACACACACACACACACACACGCGCGTGTGCACACACACACACACACACACACACACAGACACACACACAGACACACACACATACACAGACACACACACACACACACACACACACACACACACACACACACACACACACACACACACACACACACACCAGGGAAAGTCTGGCAGAGGTTTACTAGCTATGCCCCGTTCTGCTCACACTATAAGCTAGTTATTACTGCCACCAGCCAACTCTTTATCAGCTACTTTAAAGCCCTTAACAATGGGTGTCCAATCTTACTGTGTAATGTTACTATCAATAAAAATGGTAATTTGACCAAGAGCAAGGCTATTAGGAGTGGCCCGTACAGTGTCAACAAACAAATATGCAAGTACTCTCAGAACTTAAATATGTCTCACAAAGATCAGCCACAATGAAATGTTTAAATATATTTAATAATAAATAATAAAAGAACAAGAAAATACTAAATATATATGTACAGTGATATCAGAGTTCAAAATCACAGGAAATATTTAAAACAACATTGCAGGACAGTATCAAATAAATAAAGAAAAATATTTAAGCTAAGCTTTGCTATATTCCTGATTGAATCTAAGAGAATGATACTGTTCCCTAGTACACTTACTTAATTAGAGCAGCAAGACAAAGGTAGTGAGTGAATCTTGATGTTGTCATGTCAAAGTCAAATTACAGAATGCAGTCTTTCACTAAGAGACTTCCCAAATTAATATATCAAATATTACTGCAGAGATAGCTTGCATAATTACATCTCTTTTTGTCATCTGACTATCCCAGGTGAAAACCACCACTGATGCAGTTGGTAGCATTTAGCATTTACCTGTGAAAATACATAGACAAGGGCTTTTCTTAGTTCTAAGGCAGATCCTGGAAGTCATAAAACACTTCCAAGACAATGCAGAAAACTTTTAGTTCTAGACATTGTGCCTGTTACTGCACTGAAACTGAAAGATAACATCCATTTATTACATGGCCATAAGGTAATTTAATTTCAGCTATTTTTCTGAAGTTAACCTCTTGTGTTCCAGTTTCCATTGTTAAAATATATACATCTAAACAGTTACAAGAGTGCAGGTACATTTCTGTTCTAATCCAGTAGGGCATGCTGTGGTTACATGTTTAAACAGCACTTTGTAAAATACCTCTTCAGCACAGATGTGTGGACAAACCATCTTATATGACATACAGTTCTAATACATTTGTAACACAAGCATATGAATCATGTTGATATTCACAAATGACATATAGTTATTTACAAAATTCCAGAGAGCTGGGCTGGCAGTATCTCCTTTTGTGACAGTGTGCATGTGTGTGTGTGTGTGTGTGTGTGTGTGTGTGTGTGTGTGTGTGTGTGTGTGTGTGTGTGTGTGTGTGCGTGTGTGCGTGTGTATGTATGTTCTTGTGTGCAAGTGTGTGTGTGTGTGTGTGTGTGTGTGTGTGTGTGTGTGTGAGTGTGTGTGTGTGTGTTTGTGTGTGTCTGTGTGTGGGTGTGTGTGTATGTGTGTGTATCTGCATGTGTGCAAATGTACATGTGTGTTTGTGTGTGTGTGTGTGTGTGTGTGTGTGTGTGTGTGTGTGTGTGTGTGTGTGTGTGTGTGTGTATGTGCATGTGTGCAAATGTATGTGTATGTGTGTGTGTGTGTGTGTGTGTGTGTGTGTGTGTGTGTGTGTGTGTGTGTGTGTATGTGCATGTGTGCAAATATATGTGTGTGTGTTTGTATATGTGCATGTGTGCAAATGTACGTGTGTGTGTGTGTTTGTATGTGCATGTGTGCAAATGTATGTGTATGTGTGTGTATATGTGCATGTGTGCAAATGTACGTGTGTGTGTGTGTGTGTGTGTGTGTGTGTGTGTGTGTGTGTGTGTGTGTGTGTGTGTGCATGGTGCAAATGTATGCATGTGTGTGTGTGTATTGTGCAGATAATTTCCATGTTTTGTTAGTGCCAGGATAGTCTTTGGCTCCCTAGTGGTTCTGAACTGGATTAAACAAGTAATCTAATAAGCGAATGATAAGTTTCTGCTAATCAGTTTGATAAGTTTTAAATCAAAATTATTTCTCTGCATGTACAGCATTATCATTTGTATGTAGCATGTTACACTGTGTGTGTGTGTGTGTGTGTGTGTGTGTGTATATGTGCATGTGTGCAAATATATGTGTGTGTGTTTGTATATGTGCATGTGTGCAAATGTACGTGTGTGTGTGTGTTTGTATGTGCATGTGTGCAAATGTATGTGTATGTGTGTGTATATGTGCATGTGTGCAAATGTACGTGTGTGTGTGTGTGTGTGTGTGTGTGTGTGTGCATGGTGCAAATGTATGCATGTGTGTGTGTATTGTGCAGATAATTTCCATGTTTTGTTAGTGCCAGGATAGTCTTTGGCTCCCTAGTGGTTCTGAACTGGATTAAACAAGTAATCTAATAAGCGAATGATAAGTTTCTGCTAATCAGTTTGATAAGTTTTAAATCAAAATTATTTCTCTGCATGTACAGCATTATCATTTGTATGTAGCATGTTACACTGATCATATTACACTTAGTTAAGGATGATAGACTGGCTTTCACAAATATAATATCAGGTAGCAACTATATTGCTTTGTCAGCTCTGAGAAATGCAGCAGCACAGACTGTTAGATTGGTTTTCTCTTTGCAATGCTCGGAGACACTGTTTTTTCTTTTAATTTCTGTAGCACATATGTTTTTGATGAAAAAGACGAAAGGGGTATGTACAGAAAGATGGACAGGGAGAAAAAGAAAGAGAGAGAGAGGGAGCAAGCTTGTATAATAGAATAGATTTAGAGTTTAGATACTGAAGCATAAGATCTAACAACTGCCAGGAACAGATATCAATAAACAAGGAGGGAAGACTTTTAACACTTAAGTTAAATGACAGAAAGGAGGACCAGGAGGCTACAAGGTGCATCAGAGATGGGGAAGTCACAACTAGTTTCAGTGTCTGAAGTTCCTATGGGCATCTAATAGACCTGAACTACCATCAGAGGAAGTATAATGGAATGCTGTGCCTTCTGTCACTATATAATGGAATTCTGTACCTTCTGTCACTACATAATGGAATGTTGTGCCTTCTGTCACTATATAATGGAATGCTGTGCCTTCTGACAGTATATAATGGAATGCTGTGCCTTCTGTCACTATATAATGGAATGCTGTTTCTTCTGTCACGATATAATGGAATGATGTGCCTTCTGTCATTATATAATGGAATGCTGTACCTTCTGTCACTATATAATGGAATGCTGTGCTTTCTGTCACTATATGATGGAATGCTGTGCCTTCTGTCACTATATAATGGAATGCTTTGCCTTCTGACACTATATAATGGAATTCTGTGCCTTATGTCACTATATAATGAAATTATGTGCCTTCTCTCACTGTATAATGGAATGCTATGGCTTCTGACACTGATGATAGACCCTCAAATGTGGCTTCTGCCACTGAGAATAACAGACCCTCAGATACTGACACAATTACTTCATAGTCTGTTCAAATGTATGAATCAGATCAACTGCAACATATAAACGGGCAGTCTTTTGCTGTGTGTAATGCTTAACATTCATTTCAGCTGCTGACTTTGGAACTGCATGGCTATGACAATATCATCAGCTAAGCAGCAGCTGAAGTCTGAGAGGGTGATTAGGTACAGTCATGCATTTCAGTTAATAGTATATTATGTCCATTAATATATCAGTCTGAAGAGTCCAATGCTTTGGAGCTTTGGTTATGCTGTAGATGTTCTATAAAGAGACTTATTTTAGTAAGTATATTGGAAGAAACTGGATATCCTGACCATTGGATAGTCTTTAAGGCATATAAGTATGATGTTGGAATCTAGCAGTCTTCATGGAACATGGACAGTGATGCTTTTTATTTTGTCATTTTTGCAGTTACTTGCAAACATACAAGAAATGCTTTGCTTAATATGGTTGGGATTCATGAAAATTGTGCTGTATGAGGTAGAGTTGGTACACACTTGAAAGGTCTGGCAAAGCCATTAGAGATTCATAAAGGCAGCTATACAATGGTGTAAGACCACATGTGCAGTCTCACTCCACTGCGTAGCCACAGTACTCCACATTCAAATGACCCTAATACCTTAGGATTATGCATGATTTAGAGACACAGCAACCACAAGCAAGCTAATCCCAGAAACTTAAGTTACTGGACCAGAACTGCATAACTGTGGTTGGTGTAATATGTCTTACATATTGCAGTATGGTACTGCTCTTCAAACAGAGCTGAGCAGTTAAAAAAAAACTCATTTACATGGTAAAAAAATAACCTTCTTGGAACCTTGCAACAGACTTTCCCTTGGTGCAAGCAAACCTGCTTCTACAACCAAGCTGCTCCCCTCCTCCACACAGAGACACTGCACTAAATCTCCTTGTTACCATAGTATGATAATGACTTTAACACACAAGGACACTGCACTAAATCTCCTTGTTACCATATTCTGACAATGATCTTAACACACAACGACACTACACTAAACCTCCTCATTACCATAGTCTGACAATGACATTAACAAATGACACTGCACTAAATCTCCTTGTTACCATAGTATGATAATGACCTTAACACACAAGGACACTGCACTAAATCTCCTCGTTACCATAGTATGATAATGACCTTAGCACACAGTGACACTGCACTAAATCTCCTCTTTAAAGTAGCATGATAATAAATTTAACACACAGCAACACTGCACTAAATCTCCTCGCTACCATATTCTGATAATGACCTTAACACACAGCGACACTGCACTAAATCTCCTCATTACCATAGTATGATAATGACTTTGACACACAAGGACACTGCACTAAATCTCCTTCCTACCATAGTCTGATAATGACCTTAACACACAGTGACACTGCACTAAATCTCCTCATTACCATAGTATGATAATGACTTTGACACACAAGGACACTGCACTAAATCTCCTTGCTACCATAGTCTGATAATGACCTTAACAAACAGCGACACTGCACTAAATCTCCTTGTTACCATAGTATGATAATGACCTTAACTTACAGGGACACTGCAGTAAATCTCCTTGTCACCATAGTCTAATAATGATCTTAAACACAGCAACACTGCACTAAAAATCTCCTTGTAAAAATAGTATGATAATGACTTTAACACACAAGGACACTGCACTAAATCTCCTCATTACCATAGTATGATAATGACCTTAGCACACAGTGACACTGCACTAAATCTCCTCATTAAAGTAGTATGATAATAAATTTAACACACAGCAACACTGCACTAAATCTCCTCGCTACCATAGTATGATAATGACCTTAACACACAAGGACACTGCACTAAATCGCCTCGCTACCATAGTCTGATAATGACCTTAACATACAGCGACACTGCACTAAATCTCCTCGCTACCATAGTCTGATAATGACCTTAACACACAGAGACACTGCACTAAATCTCCTCATTACCATAGTATGATAATGACTTTAACACACAAGGACACTGCACTAAATCTCCTCGCTACCATAGTCTGATAATGACCTTAACACACAGAGACACTGCACTAAATCTCCTCGTTACCATAGTATGATAATGACTTTAACACACAAGGACACTGCACTAAATCTCCTCGCTACCATAGTCTGATAATGACCTTAACACACAGAGACACTGCACTAAATCTCCTCGTTACCATAGCATGATTATGACCTTAGCACACAGTGACACTGCACTAAATCTCCTTGTTACCATAGTATGATAATGACCTTAACACACAGCGACACTGCACTAAATCTCCTCATTAAAGTAGTATGATAATAAATTTAACACACAGCAACACTGCACTAAATCTCCTTGTTACCATGGTCTGATAATGACCTTAACACACAGCGACACTGCACTAAATCTCCTCATTACCATAGTATGATAATGACTTTGACACACAAGGACACTGCACTAAATCTCCTTGCTACCATAGTCTGATAATGACCTTAACACACAGTGACACTGCACTAAATCTCCTTGTTACCATATTCTGATAATGACCTTAACACACAGTGACACTGCACTAAATCTCCTTGTTACCATAGTATGATAATGACTTTGACACACAAGGGCACTGCACTAAATCTCCTTGCTACCATAGTCTGATAATGACCTTAACACACAGCGACACTGCACTAAATCTCCTTGTTACCATAGTATGATAATGACCTTAACTTATAGGGACACTGCAGTAAATCTCCTTGTCACCATAGTCTAATAATGATCTTAAACACAGCAACACTGCACTAAAAATCTCCTTGTTAAAATAGTATGATAATGACTTTAACACACAAGGACACTGCACTAAATCTCCTCATCACCATAGTATGATAATGACCTTAGCACATAGTGACACTGCACTAAATCTCCACATTAAAATAGTATGATAATAAATTTAACACACAGCAACACTGCACTAAATCTCCTCGCTACCATAGTATGATAATGACCTTAACACACAAGGACACTGCAGTAAATCTCCTCGTTACCATAGTATGATAATGACCTTAGCACACAGTGACACTGCACTAAATCTCCTCATTAAAGTAGTATGATAATAAATTTAACACCCAGTGACACTACACTAAATCTCCTTGTTACCATAGTCTAATAATGACTTTAACACACAAGGACACTGCACTAAATCTCCTCGTTACCATAGTATGATAATGACCTTAGCACACAGTGACACTGCACTAAATCTCCTCGTTAAAGTAGTATGATAATAAATTTAACACACAGCAACACTGCACTAAATCTCCTCACTACCATAGTATGATAATGACTTTGACACACAAGGACACTGCACTAAATCTCCTTGCTACCATAGTCTGATAATGACCTTAACACACAGCGACACTGCACTAAATCTCCTTGTTACCATAGTATGATAATGACCTTAACTTACAGGGACACTGCAGTAAATCTCTTTGTCACCATAGTCTAATAATGATCTTAAACACAGCAACACTGCACTAAAAATCTCCTTGTTAAAATAGTATGATAATGACTTTAACACACAAGGACACTGCACTAAATCTCCTCATTACCATAGTATGATAATGACCTTAGCACACAGTGACACTGCACTAAATCTCCTCGTTAAAGTAGTATGATAATAAATTTAACACACAGCAACACTGCACTAAATCTCCTCGCTACCATATTCTGATAATGACCTTAACACACAGTGACACTGCACTAAATCTCCTTGTTACCATAGTATGATAATGACTTTGACACACAAGGACACTGCACTAAATCTCCTTGTTACCATAGTATGATAATGACCTTAACACACAGCGACACTGTACTAAATCTCCTCATTACCATAGTTAAACATACTGCTGTACTTAATGAATGGAAATATTTTATGATTCACTGCATGGCACTACAGTGGGACAAACAGCAGTAGGGAACACCTACATAATAAGGTATATCGGACACATCCTACTTTACTAAGTAGCTGTGCCCTGTCATGTTGTGCATTGCTGTCATGCTACACAGTGATTCATTGTAGCACCAGGGTCACAGTATACCCCTTGTACTATGCACGTCTGTGCACCACTCATAGACATTGTCATTCTTCCATATGCCTTCTGTTATTACCATGATCCACAGTTATGAGTCACGGCAACATCAGGTAAAGAACATAGAATGCATTTATGTAATTGCACAGGGTTATGAATAACCCTGCCCAGGTTCAGCTCAGGACTGACTTACTTTATAATCAATTCTAGTCACTGTGTGTGTGTTAATAAGTGACATTGATTAGAATGCATTATAGCAAATATTATTGTGAATTTATCAGCAAGTTAAGCACCAAGAGGAAATTATTCTGACAACAGACAGCAAGCTTTACAAAGTAATGTATTACAGACAGTTAAGTTAGAGTGTGGCGTGGAATCTGTCAAGAATTCTGTATTCTTATTCATCTGTACGGACTGTCCCAGTATAAAAATAAAGATTATAAAAATGTGCATTGCAAAAGAGCCCTACGTGCAGTACCCGAGAGTGCTAGGACATGCAGACCATAAAGCGTTAGATCCCTTTCTCATCTCATATGGTGCAACAGTAGACCCATGAGCAGAACATTCATCTAGCTGTCACTGAACAGCTGAATATGCATGCATGACATATGTACATATACATTTATACAGAAATAAGTCTCGCATTTTCACCCAGTGCTGTTTCTCACCCTCTCTTAGCATAGACCACTTTCCTGGGTCACTGTGGGGATACCCACATTTGTTACAATACAAAGGTAGGTGACATATTAATTTGGCTTCTTATCTAAATAAACAAATAAGCACATTTCTTAAATGAGTTTTGAAGCAAATGCTATTCCCTCAAACAAATACTGTTTTTTTTCAACCAAAACTGAATTAAATGTCTTTCAGTGAAGCTGTTGCATCAAGGTATTGCACATTTCCTGGAGATGTAACTGCCCCACAGCTGATTATGCACTACACGTGCGCAGCTTTTATAATGCTAGGTTACTGTAGAGTGTTTATACTGCATACATTTTGAGTCTGTTTTAATGGACAAAACCCCTCACATACAGTTTTATTAGTAAAGGCAGCTGTTTTGATCTGACACCATATTGCTTCTGTCTGCTGATTTATTTGCATTTTCTTCTGGCTTTGAACATCAAGGCTTTTTTTCCTAGCTTATGATTATGCAGCAGACGGGTGGGGGGGGGGGGCTTTTCTATTGGGTGATACAAAGAGTGCTCTACGTCACGCAAAGCAGTTTATTCTGAAATTGTCTGATGAAATGCCATCTGCTTAAGTAATGCTGAATGAAAAAATATTCATTATAAATTAATTCTAAAGACATGCATCTGGAGCATTTCTCCCCGGGCCTCTGCTGAAAACAGGCTCTGTGGTACCTAGTCGGACTTTCCCGGTCAACAAATGATAAATAAAATAAAATAAAATAAAAAATAATAAAATACTCATCAAGAAAATGAACTGCAACCTTAACTGTCACTGCCTTTAAATGAGTAGTCTACTGTTGGATGAAGATGGAATACTCAAGCTTCAATTGCCCAAGATTAAACTCAGTGACAGAGTTCCACCATAGAAAATCACTGTCAATGAGTTGTGCCAGTAGTGATCCCATTTTGGGGGGAATTTCCCCCCTTTTTTCAAGTTAGTGTGGCTGTGGAGTCAGAGTATATATAAGTTCAGGGGTGTGTGGATAGTGCAGGGGGCTTGCCCCCTTGCAAAAACACTTAAAAAGTTTTTTTTGGTAAATGCTGATCCTCTGTGTGTTCACTTTCATCCACTCATAGTGAAAGCCTTTTAAATGGTAACCGTTTGAAATACGGGGACCTTCTCCTGCTCTACTCCTGGCTAACATCATTTTGAATTCTCCTACCCCTGGCTGACACAACTGCCTAAATTCCTTCAACCCTTACCTTCTCACCTATCATCTCTACCATTCTTCACTTCATATACACAGCTTTTCTTTAAAATCTGTTTACCTTCAACCCTTTGTCTAAACACTGCACCCCTTATTTCTCAGATATATGAACTACGCTTGATACTTCTTCATATCTCATAATTCCTAGCTCCTTTCACCCCCAACCTAGCTATCTCACAAAACTTTTTAAAATCCCTTTCTATATATCCTTACAGCCGACTTTATTTTAAAAATCTCCCTATGTTCTTCCCACATCTCTCAATAATGTTTCCCTTCTTCATTCTAAAAATACTGACCAACCTGTAGCAATAGTCTTTCCTACAGTATTATTGTAGGTTTGCTCTGCTAATGTAATGTACATACTGTTCTACAAATTACGTATACAACTAAATTGTAGTATCCAGTAGTCTATGTAAGATGGCAAACTTCCTACACTCTGTATAAGAGAAGAAATAGTAAAGTGTATGTACACAGATGCCTGATTGTAATAACTTAAACTGTTAAGTATAAAGCTTTTCTCCCTAAGCTTCTGCTGAAAATGGGTACTTTTGACTCAGACAGACTTCCCCCGGGAAACAAATGTCAAACAAATAAATAAATAAATGGGGACTGAATGTCTGAAAGAACAGACTTATATATACACTAAGTTTGAAATGACATTTCTCTGACTATTCGTTTTTCTCCAAGGTATGGCGATCTTGGAGTTGGTATAAAGAACTTTTAAGTAGAAGGGCGATCTTTGAGATTCACGCTTCTCCTGTGTTTTCAGTCTTTTTTTTTGGCTTGACACTCAGCATTTTAAGTGCCAATATTTCAATATGGAGCACTTTTAAATTATATGCTGAAAGTAGAACCTTTGCCACATTAAATATATGTATTTTTATGTATGTTTTAATGGGTGGCAGTAAATGTAAGCTGATATGACTGCAGTTCATGAAGGTTGTTCTGTCTATTAAAATACTGGTTGCATAAAAAAGCTTAAACACAGTGAGTTTTGATAAATTGATAGTCTAAAAAAGTGGTTAAGAAAGCGATGCATAAAAATATGCACTTTTTCAGTATAACTGTTTGAAAGAACTGCTATTATGACCATGTACTGTATTTATTTTTGACAAAACTACCTTCATTCCTTCACAACACTACACTAGCATTTATAGCCTTCCTTGGCAAACATCATGTTTCAGATCCTGCCTTTAACATTCCAGACACACAATCCACACTACTGCCTACAAATGAATGGGAAAGCTGTAAGGCATTACAGTTTTCATTTATATGTCTACATGTTTTGTATCTCATTCTTCCCCTGTATATGAGTATATTATGAATTATCAAAATGCCAAAAAAAACAGGCAAAATATTTCAAGCATTCACAATGCCAAAATCCTCTATTATTGAAAGTGCAAAAGAAAATAATGTCCTTTTGTGATATTTACATTAAAAATCCTCCTGTAAAACCAAGCTCCAATTTGTCTGAATAGTAGTGATGGTGTTACAGAAAGGGCTTTTCTAAGGTAAGATGTAGGGTTAGTGGCAGTAGCAGGGTTAAGGTTCTGGTTAACCTGCATTATTACCTTAGTAATGCCTGCTAACCCTAACCCTGCCCCTAACAGTAGCACTACACCTTACCTTAGAAAAACATTTCCGTAACACTGTCAATACACAAGGCAGTACAGTAACACATTAAATACAAATGTGCATATGTGCCTGCACACGCATGCACGCGTGCACACACGCACACAAACACATACACACAAACGCATACACACACACACACACACACACACACACACACAAATGCGCACATGCACACACGCACACAAGCACACATACACACGCACACACACACACACACACACACACACACACACACACACACACACACACACACACACACACACACACACAAACACACACCAGTAAATCTATCCCATAACCTAACTCTTACTCTAACCATAACCTGCAAACACTCATACACAAGCTAAGTGTACTCCATTACCTAACCAAAACCCACAAATGCATACACAGACATTCCTACTCAAAAATTCAAACATTTAGAGAATTTAAATGTTTTGGCAAAATGAGCAGTCCTGTAATTTATTAAACTAATGTACTAATGTACAAATAAATTGCAGGGGGCCCATATATGCACATATAGATGTATATATATGTATATATATATATATATATATATATATATATATATATATATATATATATATATATATTTTTTTTTTTTTAATTTTACATTTGTTGAACGGGATAGTCTGACTGGATACATGTCCATTTTCAGCTGAGGCCTGGGTAGAAAAGCTCCAAAGGTGGTTTTATATACAATCGTTACAATGTACATGTAAATAGTTTCTAGTCACCTTTGACAAATTCATGTTATCAGTTTGCTGCTGCATAAAATGCTTACTCTGTATAAGCCTTTGAAGTTGTTGCAGAAGGAGTCTAAAACACAGCAGTTATGTGATTTGCTTGAACCATACCATAAATGTTTTAGTATTGTTACTTGGTATGCTACACATACACACACACACACGCACACACACACACACACACACACACACACACACACACACACACACACACATACACACAAACACACTCACTCACACACACACACACACACACACACACACACACACACACACACACACACACACACATATGGATACATACATACATACAAACATTTCATGCACAGGCATTATTGTCCTTCTAGCTTGCCAATATACCAAAACAATTGGTTCCTATAATAAGTGTCCTGGCTGTTCTCAAAAATATCTAAACAAATACTTGCTTTAATGTAACCTGGAAGTCTGTTCCATGCATCAGCTGCTCTCTCAGAGAACCAATTAGTACACTTCTCATTCCTATAGAATCTTCTACATAGGTTATCTGATGATTCTCTAGTACTTTTTGTTAACCCCAAACATTCCCAGAGGTAGTTGTCCATAAATGCCTTATATACCTGAATAAGATCTCCTCTTAAATATCTATAAGAGACACTGTACAAGTTCAGATATTTTAGTCTTTCATACTTAGATTTTCCCGTCCATGGATGCCCTTGGTATATTTCCGGTGTACTTTTTCCAGATTACTCATGTTTATTTTCTTATAAGGTTTCCATATTGTTATTCCATACTCAAGCTTGGGGCTAATGTAATTAACAATGACTTCATCATTTCTGATTTTCTAGACTTTATAAATCTCTCTGTACAACCTATAGATCGATAACTATCATTAACCAATTGGTTGATAGAGTTAGAAAAACTCAAAGCTGGATTTACCGATATACCCAGGTCCTTGAACAAATCTACAGTTTTAATCATTATGTACTGCATTAAATATTCACCTTTCAGTTTCTGTCTCCCAAATCTTACTTCCTTAGTTTTTGATGTATTTATCATCATATTATTCTCCTGTGCCCAAATGGTCAATTTAATCAAGTTCTTTTGCATACATGCCTTATCTGTAACACATGTAATCAGTTTACCCAATTTTGAGGCATCTACATACAGACTCTAGAACACCTCAGATGGAAAAGATAAACAAAAGATAGCTCTGAAAGATACAATCTAAACAAGTATGGGCTCAGGACAGAGCCCTGTGGGACACCCTGACAGTAATCAAGAATTTCCCCTGTGCACTTGTTGTATACTTGCCACGTGCTTTTTGTAAAGCATGCAGCCATCCATCTTATAGGTTCATAGGTATTTACTAGGCTAATGACCACAAGAACCTTTTTAAGCCCAGCCATGCATCCCAAATTTCTGACAAGTGCTGATACCGTTGATAAGTATAAACAGGGGCTTGGGAGATGACCATTTACTGGTTACCTGTGTCCATTAGAGACATACATGCCAAACCAGGGATGAATTTCCTGTTCCCCATCCAATTGTCCAAGTTACACTTGAATTGGGTTATTAGGGAACTCTGCTTCACATGGATAGGCAGCCTGTTAAAGAGACAGGGTAGTTTCTGGGATGCATACCTGTCTCTCCAGCAAATCCTATTTATATCATGCACAAGGTTTAATTAAGTCTTTAGAATGGGTGATTCTAATGCTGTTTGTTTTGTGGATAGGTCCATCAGAGTGGGGTCTAACAATGCCTTTTTTGCCAGGCATAGATCTCCCTTCAACAGCCTGTAGGAGGCAAAATATAGGGAGAGGGCCTCGAGGAGGTCTGTAAAGGACATGTCACTTACTCCCTATATTCTTTTAGTGAGGAACCTGTGTAGACATTCCAATTGTTGAATATGCCTGGTTAGGTACATACCAAAGGGGGCACTCTACTCAATGAGAGGCCTGATGAATACCATATTGGACCTAGATGCCATACCTTTTTATAAGCTGCACAGCATAGAATGATTTCCTCACTACTGTAGACTTGTGATGGTCAAAGGCTAGATTACTGTCTATGAGTGTCCCCAAGTATCTGATTACTGGGTCAACTCTTAGGGGTGTGTTGTCAATATGATGATTTCCCAAAAGATACTATTATGCATTTCTTGGCATTTAGTTTTAGTCCATGGCTCTGACACTAGTTGTTTGTTTGTGTCAGACCTTCCTGGAGAACATTTGTGTTGGTGGGGGATTCAAAGACAGTTCCTAATTTGCAATCATTTACATATTTAATCAGCCAGAGGCCACTGACGTTGGCCTTGACTTCAGAGAAGTAAATGCCAAAAAGGAGCAGTCCCGGAACTGATCCCTGAGGAACTCTGATTGTGACTGGTCTCTTTGTAGAGGTGGACTCCCCAATTATAACTTCCTGGTTCTGTCTTTGAGCCAGCTGACAATCCACCAGGTGACATAAGGGTTTGTACGTAACCTGTTGAATTTGTCAACAATGCCTGAGTGGGGTATTGTGTCAAATGCCTTGGACAGGTCAAGGTTGGCAGTGTTAACCATTTTGCCCTCATCCATTGCTTTGGCGTCCTTCTCAATGAAGTCCACTAGGTTGAGTAGGCATGGCCTGCCCTTAACAAAGCCAAATTTGGTTGGGTCCATTGCCTGGAAGATGTTCTTCGTGTTTCACTGTTGCAGTTATCACACTTGGGTTATCTGCCTGCAGGTAGGCCTCAGTCGGCCCGAATACCAGAGACTTAGTATTTCTGCATTGGATGCTGTCGCTCCAGGACTGACGTCAGGTCATCAGGGGTATAAAAACAGGCAGCCGATGCTATTACATCAGTCTTTCTTTCCAAGGAGCCCGAAGCAGAAGCAGTTTGCAAGTTCCAGTTGGCCTCTACCTGAATTTTCATTTACAAATTGAATAATCCTGAAGTCTTCTAAAGCTAAGTACCCCATTGGGGATCTTTTTTTCTTGCTCTAACCAATGTCTCAAAAACTTAACAATTGTCTTGCCTGTGGAAACCAAATACCACACAGAGATTTTTCATTCTTACTGCATCAACTGTTTAGGCCGAGACTACTACGTACCTCGCTGTCAGTTTTGTGCCTTGTTCAATGCCCAAACCATTTGTTGTTGGGCTCTTTTTGTCACTAAATTCTTTTGCTCTCGATCTCTGCATTCCAAAATGGCTTGGGTAAGCCATCCGACTACCGATATTCTGAAAAAAACGAAAGGATAAAGACAGAGACAGACTGCATAGGTCCAAAGTTGCCGACGATGCTTCAGTTAAGCTAGTCGCCAGTTTGCTGGTACTCAGGGGCCTTCACAGCTACCGATGCATGCTTCTGTGGATTCGCAGGCCTCTACCGAGACCCGTCTGGTATGCTATGAGACTCTTCTTCGACTATGGAACCTGTGGATGTTTCTACCTTGGATGGGTCTGGAGCCGCTGTGCAAGCCCCAGCTTCTGAGGCAGTTCTTCACTCAACCGATGTTCGACTCAAACCGACGACTTATTTTTTATCTAAAACTACCGGGTTTTTTTAGGCCAAGAGTACACAATACGCTTAGAAAACCGACAACCAAAGTGCATGTACCTGCTCCCATGCCTCAATGACAAATGCTCAGAATGGCAGAAGATCTTATCATGCTGATTAGGGGAAGTCAGCCTTCCCCTGCTAAGAGGAAAAGAGACCAGTCCCCTGCAGCTTCAACAGACCAGGAGTCCGATGACTATGAGGTATCTGATTATGAAGACATGCCCTTATCTGCTTATGAGGATTCAGATGCAGAGGAATCCATTCCCTCTGCCTCCTCTCCAGAAGATTTTTCTTTTGGTGAAACCTTACATACTTTAAGAGAGAATTTCCACTGGGAATGCCAAGACTATCCTCAGTCCAAAAAGAGACTCAGAGAATTCCTAGATTTGCCACAGCACAAGCCTTTAGCAATACTCCTGTCCTGGAAGTTGTTGATGATGTTTTTATGGAATCCAATCTTACTCCTGATACTTTACCTCCTGCCTCTAGGAAACTTGACAGATACTACATGTTACCTGCTACTCACAAATTTCTTTTTAAGAATCCTACTGCTTACCCAGAGATCATTTCCCAGGGGCCTAAAGGTATCGAGGCAACTACAGCCAAGAATCCCACCCCTTCGGACAGGAATTCCAGAGCTTTGGACAGATGGGGTAAGAAGGCATATATCTCTGCAACTCTTGCTATTAGGGCATTGAATTGTCAGTTTCATATGCTGAAGTACCAGCAACATATTATGGAACTTATTAAACAAAACATGGCAACCTTTACAGACTGTGCAGAAAATAAAGAATTGCAAGACCGTATGCACTCTGCAAGCCAAGTCAGCAAGCATACTTTGCAGTGTGGCTTTGACGCCCTAGAAGCATCTTGTTGGGCAGCAGTCACTGGTTCTGTACTGAGAAGGCATGCTTGGCTCAAGGAGCAGACCTTGCCAAACCATGTCAAATCAAAGTTACTAGACACTCCTTTGAACAAGAACAGTTTGTTTGGTGCCAAAGCAGAAGAGCTTCTTAAAAAGATGGAAGAAAAAGCTAAGTCTATGCAGACTGTTAAAGAATTTTTACAAGTGCAACCCCCTAGATTCAGTAGACATTGCCCTTCCAAACACTGGTCCTTTTCAGCCCCCTCCAGGCCATCTCAAGCCAGACCCAGGGGAAACAGACCTCCCAGACTACAGTCTCACGATATGCAGAGATCTAAGCAAGGGAGTGCCCCCACCCCCAAAGCAGGGAGTGGTAAGCCACCTCCTTATGGAAAAAATTCACAATGACTTCTCTACTCCACTCCCCATCTCTGCCCAATTCCTTGTGCCCCTAGGAGGAAAACTTGCCCTTCATGCAAAAAACTGGATGTCCATCACACAAGACCAATGGGTCCTCCACATTGTATCTCAGGGTTACAAATTTTACTTCCACTCACTGCCAACCCCAAGAGGGTTCCCAGACCTTCCTCCAAACCAGTGGGCAGAGGCTCAAAGCCAAGTTCTTTCCCTGCTCTCCATCAAAGCTATTCAGCCGGTGCCAGTGGAACAGATAGGTCAAGGATTCTATTCCAGACTCTTCCTGGTACCCAGAAAAGAGGGCTCTTGGCGCCCAATTCTGGATCTTTCATTTCTCAACACCTTCCTGGTGGTACCAAAGTTCAAAATGCTTACCCTGCAACAGCTTCTACCTACGCTAGCCAAGGATGCCTGGTTAGTCACCCTAGACTTAAAAGAAGCCTATCTGGACATCCCTATAAGGGAGTCATGCAGGAAGTATCTTCGTTTCAGGGCTGGATCTATGCATTGTCAGATGTTCTTTGTGTTTCTCTATTGCAGTCATCACATTTGGGTTATCTGCTTGCAGTAGTCCTTAGTCAGCCTGATTATCAAAGTCTTGGGTCCTGCGTCAGTTGCTGTCTCATCTTCCATGATGTCAGGTAGTCAGGGGTATAAAGCATGCAGCCGACGCCATTACATCAGTCTTTCTTGCCGTGTGGTGCCCGAAGCAGAAGCAGTTCGCAAGTGCCAGTCGGCCAACTCCTGAAATTTTCGTTTTCGAGTTTCAGAACCAAAGTCTTCAACTAAAGCTAAGTACCCCGTTGGGGAAACTTTTTCTTGCTCTAAACCAATGTCAGTAAAAGACAATAATTGTATTTCTTGTGGAAAACAAATACCTCATAAAGATTTTCATTCGTACTGTATTCCTTGCCTAACTGGGAAAAGCCAAAAGACACAACAACTGTATTCCTTGCCTAGGCCCTGACCACGACGTACCTTGCTGTCGGTTTTGTGCCTTATTTAAGCAATGAACTATTCATCGTCGATATAGTTAAACTTCTAAATATTTTGGTACTCGGTTCAATTAGCCAGATATGTCTTCGGTTAGCCATCCGACTACCGACATCCCGAAAAAACACAAAGATAAAGACAGAGACAGGCTGACGAGGTCCAAAGCTGCCGGCAACACTTTTCCTAAGCCAGTCTCCAGTTCACCGGTACTCAGTGAGGCGCTTTCACAGCCCCTGATACCCCCTACTTCAGATTCGCAGGCCTCTACTGAGACCCATTCGGAGTCCAGTATGCCGTGAGATGTTTCAACTGTGGAACCTGTGGATGTTTCTACCTTGGATGGGTCCGGAGCCGCTGTGTAGGCACCAGTTTCTGAGGGTGTATTCATGCCTTCTGACTTGCATATTAAACCAATGCCATCTTCTTCTTCAAGGCCTAAATCTCGAACCATGCCTAGAAAACCGACGCAAAGACTGCATGGTCAGGCCTCTATGCCTAAAAAACAAATGATAAGAATGGCTGAAGACATTATTAGTTTAATCAGGGGAAGCCAACCTTCCCCCTCTAAGAGACCTAGGACTGAATTTGCTTATGATACTTCTGACCAGGATTCTGAAATTTCTGTTTCCTCTGATGACCAGGATTTACCTTTATCTACCTATGAGGATTCTGATGCAGAGGACTCTATTCTCTCTACTTCCCCACCAGAGGATTTCTCTTTTGGTGAAACCTTGCAACTCTTAGGGAGTATTTTCGCTGGGAAAGCCAGGATTACTCTGATTCTAAAAAGAGGCTTAGGGATTTCTTACTCCTGCCCCAGCACAGGCCTTTAGCTATCCCTCCTGTACTAGACATTGTTGATGATGCCTTTTTGGAATCTAGCTTGGCCCCTGACTCTTTACCTCCTGCTCCCAGAAAACCTGATAGATATTACAGGATTCCTGATTCTCACAAGTTCCTTTTTAAAAATCATACTGCGGATCCTGAGACCATTTCACAGGGACCCAAGGGCATTAAGGCTACTACTGCCAAAAATCCTACCCCCTCTGATAGAGACTCCAGGGCACTGGATAGATGGGGTAAGAAGGTACACACTTCTGCAACCTTGGCTATTAGGGCCTTAAATTGCCAGTTTCATATGTTAAAGTATCAGCAGCATATTATTGGATTGCTTAAACAGAAAATAATGTTGATTCCTGACTGTGCTGAAAATAAGGATTTACAGGATTTAATACATTCTGATGAACAAGTTAGAAAACATACTTTGCAATGTGTTTTTTGATTCACTAGAGGCATCTTGCAGGACTGCTGTCACTGGGTCTGTACTTAGAAGGCATACTTGGCTTAAGGAGCAATCCTTGCCAGATCATGTTAAAGCTAAATTGCTGGATGCTCCCTTAAATCAGGACCGCCTGTTTGGCAGCAAAGCAGAATAACTTCTTAAAAAGATGGAGGAAAAAGCTAAATCTATGCAAACTGTTAAAGATTTCCTACAAGTACAGCCTCCAAGATTTAGTAGGTATTGGCCCTCTAAGAATTGGCCCTTTCCTGCCTCTTCCAGGCCTTCTCAGTCCAAACCCAGAACCAGCAGAACACCAGGTTACGCACAGGACTAAGCAGTGGGGGACTCCCACTTCCAAATCAGGGAGTAGTAAGACTCCCCCCATGGTAAACTGTCTAAATGACTTAACTTTAAAGCTTCCAAGCACTTCTCAAGTGACCGCTCCTTTAGGGGGAAAGATTGCTCTGCAGGCTAAAAACTGGGAACTCGTTACCCAGGACAAATGGGTTTTAAATATAGTTTCCCAAGGATACAGATTTCACTTCCTCACGTTGCCAACCCCAAATGGCTGGCCAGATCTACCCACAAATCAGTGGACAGAGGCTCAAAAGCAAGTACTCTCTCTCTTAAGCATGAAGGCTATTCAAACTGTACCAAAAGAGGAAAAGGGACAAGGTTTTTACTCAAGGCTTTTCCTGGTACCCAGAAAAGACAACTCATGGCATCCTATCCTGGACCTTTCTATCTTAAACACCTTTTTGGTGATTCCAAAATTCAAGATGCTAACTCTTCACCAGTTGCTTCTTATGCTAGACAAAATGCCTGCTTGGCAACACTGGATTTAAAAGAAGCCTACATGCACATCCCAATCAGAGAATCTTGCAGAAGATACCTACGCTTCAAAACAGGCTACATGCACTATCAGTTCTCTGCACTGCCCTTTGCTTATCTACCGCACCCAAGGTATTCACAAAGTGCCTAGCTCCAGTCATTGCATTTTGCAGGCAAAGAAATATTCAAATATACCCGTACCTGGATGATTGTCTAATTCAGGCAGAAAGCCAGGACATACTTTTGAATCATCTGGCATTTGTACAAAAGGTGCTAACTTGTCTGAGATGCACCATAAATGAAAATAAATCACAACTGGTATCCTGTCAACAAACTACATTCCTGGGAGCAAGCTTGAACACAACTTCCCAGATGGCTTACCTCACGCCAGAGAAACAAATTCATTTGACAACTTACTTCAAACTAGTGGCCAAAAAAACCCTGCTATCTGCAAGGCAAATACTGCAAGCTTTGGGGTTCATGGCCTCCTGCATTCTACTAATTCCATATGCAAGACTGCATATGAGTAAACTACAATGGTATCTAAAAAGCCTATGGTGTCAACATTCTCAGGATCTAGAAGCAATGATTCTTATCATACCTTGTCTACAGTTAGAATTCCTTTGGTGGGCAGAGGCCTGCCACCAAAACAAGGGACTACCATTCACTCTACCCCCTGCTGCCTAAACCCTAACAACAGACACAACAGACTATGCATGGAGGGCTCACCTGGCAGGGAAGTGCATTCAGGGCAAATGGAACCCAAGTCAAATGCACCTGCATATCAATCAAAAAGAAATGTTAGCTGTACAGAATGCTCTGACAGCCTTCAAGGACCACATTCTTCCAGGACAATTAATGGTAAAGACGGACAACACCACTGTTATGTGGTACATAAACAAGCAGGGGGCTACCAATTCTTACCCCCTCTACAGACTAGCCATGGCTCTGTGGAATACAGCCTTGAGCAACCAAGTGCATTTACAGGCTCAATTCCTGCCAGAAAAACTAAATACACTGGCAGATGAACTAAGCAGAAATCTCATGGACCCACACAAGTGGAAACTAGAACCAAAGACCTTCAACTTGTTGATAAACAAATGCGGGAGCCCAGATATAGACCTGTTTGCCTCCCCCCAGAACTACCAATTGGACAAATTCTGTACAAGGACTCCCCACAAACAAGTTTGGAAAGTGGATGCCCTGTCCTTCAGCTGGAAAAAATCTATCAGTTTATGCCTTTCCTCCTCTGCCTCTCCTCTCCAAGGTACTACTAAAGATCAAACAGGACAAACCAAGGACGATACTGATAGCACCAGACTGGCCACGCCAACACTGGTACCCCCTCTTTCACAGCGTGTCACTGCTTTCCCCATAGCACCTGCCTCAGACCCCTACCCTGCAGTCACAGCAGGAGAGCCAGATTCTGCACCTCTAGCTTCAAACCCAGAACCTGGCAGCTTGGCTAATCACCTAATCTCTCCATTACCATCCCTCAGTAAACAAGTGTTGGATGTCATTTTGGAGGCAAGGAGGCCTAGTACTAGAAAATTTTATGCTGAAAAATGGAAAAGATTCTGTGCCTGGAACCAAATTCAAGGGATGGCCACAGCAGCGCCCAATTTATCTCAGATTCCTCAATACTTAACTGAGATGCTTCACAAACAAAATTCACGCCTCAGCCATTTCATCTCATTACAACACAGAACCACCCCTCTTTTCTCACCCACTGCTCAAGCAGTTCCTCAGAGGGGCCAAAAATTTAAGACCACCCAGGAGAGCCCCAACTCCAGCCTGGGACCTTAACTTTGTATTGGAAAAGCTCACTCTTTCTCCTTTTGAGCCAGCTGCAAGTGCAGAGTTAAAATTCCTTTCTTGAAAAACAGCTTTTCTTTTAACAATCACTTCAGCAAGAAGGGTATCTTAATTACAGGCCCTTATGGCAGTGGAGCCTTTCATAATCTTTCATGCAGACAGGGTGTCCCTCATGACTAATCCTTCTTTCATGCCCAAGGTGGTGTCCAGTGTGACTCTTAATCAGTCCATTCATTTGCCAACCTTCTTTTCTAATCCACAGAACAAAGGGGAACTGATACTGCACTCCTTAGATGTGCACAGATAACTTAGATTTTACTTGGACAGGACTAAACCTCAAAGGAAATCTGAACAACTGCTGGTAGCTTTTGCTGCAGGGGCAGAGGGGAAAGCCATTTCAAAGCAAACCATTTCTAAATGGATAGGCTATTGCATTAATTTCTGCTATAAGCAACATGGAAAACCTGCCCCACAGGGGATTAGACCCCATTCAAGCTGGGCTGCATCTACCTCTACAGCCTTTCTCAGAGGTGTCCCTACCAGAGACATCCTAGAAGATGCTACCTAGAGTTCTGTACATACTTTCACCAAGCATTGCCATTTGCCAATTTTCTCTAAATCTAGAGCTGGCTTTGCCACTGCAGTCTTGCAGGGCCTTATAGCTGGACCTAATTCTGTCTAAATTCCTCCTCCCATCCTTAGCTTTGGGAATCTACCCAAATGTGATGACTGTAAATGTGAAACACGAAGAACATAGTACAGTTGTGTACACTTACCATAAATGTAGATGCTCGAGTGTATTCACTGTTGCAGTCCTGGTACCCTCCCTCAAGTCCCCTGACTTCTTTTGGGTATACCTCTACTCTCCTTTTCTATGCTTAACAGCTTTTTGGTGTATTTGCGTTTTTGTTGGAGGTATAACCTTGTATATATATATATATATATATATGGTTCTACCTCACTTCAATGACACGCCGGAACATCGACAGGGAAATCGCGAGCCCCAGAAGATCGACAGCACAGAAGACCGACGCGACGGGACCTAGAAGATCGACAAGCAGAAGACCGACCCGACGGATGAAAGCACCGACGCCGAGGATGCCGAAATGGGAAAAGGCTGTGTAAGTATGCGGTAGTGACGGACGTTAGGGTGCGAGTAAGGTAAGTGGGGATAGGGGTGGGTTAAGTGAGTTAGGGTTAGGAGCGGGTCAGGTAAGTGTCGGTAGTGATTGTGTTTGGGTTAGGGCGGATAAGTGAGTTAGGGTTAGGAGCGGGTCAGGTAAGTGTCGTAGTGATTGTGTTTGGGTTAGGGCGGATAAGTGAGTTAGGGTTAGGGAGCGGGTCAGGTAAGTGTGCGGTAGTGACGGACCTTAGGGTTAGGGTTTGGGTCAGGGTTGTAGGTAGTTGTGTATGTATGGTTTAGTGTGGGTTTGTAGGGATTTTGGTGTGCTTGTGTTGTGTATGTGGTTTTTGGACGGGGAATGTGTTTTGGTTGTTGATTGTGGTGTGTGAAGTGTATGAGGTTTCGTGTTTGTGTACCGTCGGTTATTTCGTTGTCGGGCATGTGGGATTTCGTGTTTTTGTACTGTCGGTTATGTGGTGTCGGTGATTGCGTTGTCGGTGTTGTGGTGTTTCGTTTATGTGAGGTAGAACCATATATATATATATATATATTTAGTTGCTTCCCATTAGGGGACACCTGACATCTTGGGCAAGAAAAACTGATGTAATGGCGTCGGCTGCATGCTTTATGCCCCTGACTACCTGACGTCATGGAAGATGAGACAGCAACTGATGCAGGACCCAAGACTTTGATAATCAGGCTGATTGAGGGCTACTGCAAGCAGATAACCCAAATGTGATGACTGCAACAGTGAATACATTCGAACATCTACATTTATGGTAAGTATAGACAACTGTACTTTCTCTGCACTTCCCTTTGGCTTATCCACTGCACCCAGAGTATTCACAAAATGCCTGGCTCCAGCCATTGCATACTGCAGGCAGAAAAATATCAAAATTTACCCGTACTTGGACGACTGCCTGATTGAGGGAGACAGTCAGGAATTGCTAATGCGGCACCTGACATTTGTGAAAAACCTTGTCACTTCCTTGGGGTACACAGTCAATGAAAAGAAATCAAAACTGGTACCCAGTCAAAGGATTGTATTCCTGGGAGCAAGCTTGGACACAACATCCCAGATGGCATTCCTCACTTCAGAAAAACAAGTCCATCTGACAGCCTACTTCAAACAAATGGCCACCAGAACCCAGCTATCCACACGAAAAATACTGCAGGCCCTAGGGTTCATGGCCTCATGTATACTGCTAATTCCATATGCAAGACTGCATATGAGGAAACTTCAATGGTACTTAAAAAGTCTTTGGTGCCAACATTCTCAGGACCTGGAAACAGTCATTCCTATCATACCCTGTCTAAGGGCAGAATTCCTTTGGTGGACAGCAGCATGTAACCACAACAAGGAACTGCTCTTTATTACTCAAGCCCAAACTGCCCAGACCCTAACCACAGACGCATCAGACTATGCCTGGGAGGCACACCTGGATGACAAGTGCTTTCAGGGCAACTGGAGCCCAAGTCAAATTCATCTGCACATCAACCAAAAAGAGATGCTAGCTGTGCAGCACTCCTCGAAAGCTTTCAGATCCATACTCTTTCCAGGACAACTTCTAATAAAAACAGACAACACCACAGTTATGCGGTACATCAACAAACAGGGGGAAACCCACTCTTACCCACTCTCCCGGTTAGCCATGGCCCTGTGGAAAATGGCCTTGGCCTTGCAAGTCCATCTACAAGCTCAATTCCTGCCAGGCAAACAAAACTCACTGGCAGACGACTTAAGCAGAAATCTCCTAGACCCACACGAGTGGCAATTGGATCCCAGCACTTTCACCCTGCTGATCCAGAAATGGGGGACCCCAGAGGTGGATCTTTTTGCCTCCCCCTACAACCACCAGCTCAACAAATTCTGCACCAGCAACCCTCACAGCAGGGCCTGGAAAGTGGATGCCCTATCTTTTCAGTGGGGAAACTTCTTAATCTATACCTTTCCCCCTCTGCCGCTCATTCGAAAGTATTAATCAAGATAAGACAGGACAGACCAAGGATAATTCTGATTGCCCCAGACTAGCCACACCAGCACTGGTACCCACTCCTTCACAGCCTGTCACCGGTGCCACCCTGGCACCTACACCAGAACCCATCCCTGCTCTCCCAGCAGGAGGGGCAGATTTTGCATCTGCAGCTACGCTACAAACCCTAAATCTTGCAGCCTGGCTTATTCCTTGAATTTTTCCCCAGCAACCTTGAGCAAACAAGTGCTGGAAATCATTCTTGAAGCCAGAAGATCCAGTACAAGAAAATCCTATGCTGATAAGTGGAAAAGGTACTGCTCCTGGATTCAATCTAAAGGGGAGGACACAACTCTGCTCTCCCTGCCTCTAATCCTGGATTATTTAGCAGAGCTACTCCACAAAGGCCTGTCTTTCTCCTCCATTAAGGCACATGCCTCAGCCATTTTGGCTCATTACAGCACTGAGCCACCTGTATGCTCGCACCCTCTTATCAAACAGTTCCTGAGAGGAGCAACCAACTTAAGGCCACAATGAGAGCACCCCTGCTTGTGACCTTAACTTTGTACTGGAAAAGCTCACACATCCCCCTTTGAACCTGCAGCGTCAACAGAGTTAAAATTCCTCTCTTGGAAAACAGCCTTGCTTCTGGCCATCACTTCTGCTAGAAGAGTGTCTGAGCTACAAGCACTTATGGCTGTGGAACCCTTCATTATTTTTCATGCTGACAGGGTTTCCCTCAGAACTAACCCTTCCTTTATGCCTAAAGTGGTGTCCAGTGTGGCTCTCAACCAATCCATCCATTTGCCAACTTTCTTCCCTAATCCTCAGAATAAAGGGGAAAGGATCCTGTACTCCTAGGATGTGCACAGACACTTCAGATTCTACCTTGATAGGACTAAGCCTTCAGAAAATCTGACCAGTTACTAGTCAGCTTTGCAACAGGGGCAGAGGGCAAGGCCATTGCAAAACAAACAATTTCAAAATGGATAGCACACTGCATCCATTTCTGCTATAAGCACCATGGGAAACCAACCCCTCAGGGGATCAGAACACATTTCACTAGGGCAACATCTACCTCTACAATAGTTGTTATCATATTGTTATAGAACATCATGTTACAGGTGGTAATAGATCTATTTTCAACATATGCATGCTGATATATGGTTTCATAGAGTCATAGGTAGGTACTAGGCTATCTGCCCAAGGGCATTTATAAACCTAGCCAGAGTGTGTCGGCTTTCACCACCCCATTGATTAATTAACTGATCCTCTCTCAAGCAGAGCCAATGAAGTGATCCCAGGGGTGTATTTTCTGTTACCCATCCACTCATCAAGGTTTCTCTTGAAGAGTGGTAGTGAGGGCCTCTGCCTGATGTAATTTGGAATTTTGTTCCAAAGCATGGGAAGTCTCTGTGACAGGAATCTATCCCTCCAGCATGTTCTATTTATTGCTACGGTGAGGTTTAGCTCACTAGAACACATGGCTCGTAATGATTTGGATTTCTTTAGGTGGAGCATGTCCATCAATTCTGAGTTGGACATGGCTTTGTAAGTCAGGCGAGATCACCTCTGAGTAAGCGATATGCCACTGAGTACAGCCGGAGTTTTCTCAGTCGGGCTGCATAGGACATATGTTTGAGGCCAGTAATCCTCTTGGTGAGGTACTTTTGTTGCCTTTCCAGCTGTTGGAAGTGTCTTGTGAGGTACATCCCAAATGGGGCATTGTACTCTATGATGGGTCTAATGAGTGACGAGTAGAGGGGCACTATAACCTCTTTATTTCTAGATGCGAACCCTTTAGTAATTGATGGGCCACATAGAAGGATTTCCTAACTACTTTGGCAATATGATTGTCAAAGGAGAGATTACTATCTACCTGTCCATCTTCATGTCCCACCCTTTCCAATTCTGACAATAGCTTATACAGTATTACCTTCTCGATTATTTTTCCACTACATAAAAGTAGACTTAAGGGTCTGTATGACTCTGGGTTTGTCCAGCTCTCCTTTCCCTTAAAAAAAAGGTTTAATAAGCGCATATCTCCAATTATGAGGAATCTCCCCATATTTATATGACCTAGTAAAGAATAGATATAATGGTACTGTAAGTTCTTGCTGAAGTGTTCTCAGGTCATTATTCCTAATTCCATCTCCTCACTGTGCTTTGTTTGGATCCAGTTGGTATAGTTATTTTTCAATATAATCTAATTTGATTCCAGTATCTGAGGTTACCTGGATGTCACTAGGGCAACTTACCACCCACCCATTTTGTGGAGCCAAACCGTTTTGCATAACATTTTGTAAATATATCTATAATCTGTTATGTCTGAGAATAAGTTTTAGAATCTATACACAGTTTATCAGTTTGTATGTTATTACTCCTTCCACATCTTATGATTCTATAAAATGGTTTCCTATTATATAAATTTTCTTTACATTTTTCTTGATCTTGTCTCAGACTGTGCTTAATTTGTTTGTCCAGCTTGATTATTTCATTTTTCAAAGTTGTAGCTTGACCACTTTTCCATTTCTTATATTTTTTCTCATACCTTAATCAGGTATCTTTTTCTTATGGAAATATATCCCCCTGAAGTTGTATGCCTAGATCCGGATGTTAAACATTTTTTTTTATTTTTTTGCACTCAGTTTCTCTTTCAAAACTTTCCACAGTCCTTCTGCAATTTTTCCACTGAACTCCTCACTCCAGTTAGTTTTACATAGTGATTGTTTTACTTCCATATAATCTGCAATTAACCTTCTGTGTATTGGTTTAGATTTCAGTTTGGCAGAATTATCTAGCAACAAGTTAACCTTTATAACCCCATGAGCACACAATAGTGGTAAAACTTCAGATGAAGTGACAGTAATTTCTTAGGAACACAAATAATGTCTAGTATGTTCCATCCCCTAGTAGTTTTTTTTACAGTCTAAAGCAATTGTAGCTCATGAACATATGTTGTGAATAATTTCCTTACTAATGTTGTTGAATCATTGTTATTCCAGTCTGTTTCTTGTAAATTTAAGTCCCCAGCCACTATTATTCTTCCCTCCTATATTTCATGCAAGAAGTGTATGAATTCCTCTAGGTCATCAACACTTGATTTTTGTGGTCCATATACTCCAACAATCATTATATTGTCACAGTTACACTATCTGTGTTGGTGTTATCATTGAACTCCTAGATGTACACACACACACACACACACACACACACACACACACACACACACACACACACACACACACGCGCACGCACATTCAGCAGCTGATGTGTCTGGATAAATTTATAACAGAAGATTACAGTTGGCTGCCTGATCATAACCAGCTTTTTATGTTCAAGAAATGGATGCCAAGAAATTCTTCAAGAAAATCGTAACTAGTTGGTTAGGATTGGAGAACCTCGATCACAAGTCTTTGCAGCACTATTTGTTTACTTTTATTGCATAGAGCTTTAGCTGCCATAATTTACTAACATTACTGACAGAAAAAAAGGGAAGGAGTGTGAAGTGTTTTAGAATTTTAAAAGATATTAACAAACTGAGCAGTGCCACACAGCTGCCAGAAGCAAAATGTCTGATCAGCTAACTGCTTTAAAAGTTATTAGATACTTCACTCTAATGTAGTTTTCTTTTTTATGTGTAGCTCTAAAACACGTCTTACTCTTTTACACCATTTTTTCTGTAACTTATAGTAAATTAGGGCAGCTAAAGCTCCTTGAACTACAAATAATTATGATTGGATCACTGGTCATAACTACTTGTTAATGTGTTCTCAAAATGGATTCAGGAAATTACCCTCTCGAGATTTATTCTATATGGGAAATTCTTGAAGCTCTTGAATCTATTTTTCAATCACATTAACAAACTGGTTATGAGCAGCGATAAAATCATAAAGTAAATCTTTTTGCTGATTTTGGAACATAATCAGCATATACTATGCAGTACATTTTTTTATTATTAAAATATTTAAATATCAGTTATGAATTCACATAATTAAGGATTTTAAAATACTGATCCGTGATTTATGTCCTTAACAGGTAAAATATGAAATCAAATATTTAGCTTCAAAAAGTGACTGATGGTTAAAAGTCTTGTATATTAGATTTTTGTTATATAGCATGAATGCAACTGTCTGTTTTAAATGTTTCATGGAGTACAGTAGCCAAAGGTTGCTTTTAAAGTCCTCTTGGGTGGCATTTCTTTACAGAGCTGCCAAAAATTCATGCATGTTAGTAGTAAATATTCCTGTGAATAACATGAACGTGAATATGCAACAGCAGTAAACAGGTGCTCTGTGTAGCCTCAGAACTCTTTAAGCATATCATTTACATGCAGAGTCAAACAGACATTTGAAAAATAAGCCAAACTAATGTTTTGACTGCAATCCTTTTCATAGCCTTTCAAATCCCAGGGTATCCCAAAGAAGAATTTATAGCTGTAATAGCAGTAACATCCTACGGAAATGTGTTGTTTGCATGCCAACAGACTATAGATTCTAGGAATATATATATATGAGGCGAGTAGAAAGAGAGAGAGAGTGGGGAAATGAAGACTATTTTCTTTGGCAAATGTCACAATCACATATAAAATGTACATTATGTGTTTTGTTTGATTTATTGCTACAGACTCCCATTACAGGGGAATTTTAAACCCAATAGCAACATCCAGGATTGCATACTTTAAAAGGAAATATGTGGAAGATGAAGGTTTCCACCCACCACTCAGCAGCTGCTATAATAAAGTAAGTTTTATTTTAAAAAGCTGGGAAGTTATTTTTCCTTCTTCAGTGACTCATGAACAAACACTGTCTTGTGCTGGTCTTTTTTCCAAAGCTGTAATGCTCTGTTAACTGCTGTGCCTCATTTGCTTACTTTGGAATCACTAATTGGATTTTTTTTTTTTTTTTATATGGCAGAAGGAGAAGAATGTTCTGTTTTGTCTCATACTGAATTAATTATATTTTTATTCAATTGTGGGAAGGTTGTAGACTGTCTGGTTTTCTGCATCTCATGAGAGTTTTCCTCTAAGTTACTTTTGTTCACAATTCCTCAAACATTTGGCCCCAGATGTCCTGTTAACACACTTGTGGCAAAATGTAATTTGCATGTTGTGGTGCCTCCATTTTGTTAGTAAAGTGTGCAGTGTGACTCTTCATTTAAAAGAGTGTTGTATGATCCTTCATTTAACTATGGGAACAAATGTGTTATATGTATATTTCTACATAATAATTTGGCTTCTGCACACAAATCATTTGCTTGCTAAATATCTGCAGACAGCAAGTTTCCTTAAGGGTCCTAGATGGCATTTGTGAATAAATATTTTATGATAAAGACAGAAGTAAGAGTATTTGGGCTGTGCAGTAGGGTTTGAGGCATGGAAATGTGATTCCTCAGTGTCATAGAACAAACCACACAGTACAGAAGAAAGTAGGCATGAGAAACTTAAGTCTTGTTTGCATTGTGGAAGAAAATGCAGTGTTGTTGAATGCAAGTTGGCATTGCACTGTGGTATACAACAGAAACTGGATCCCTGATCAGTGAGATTTGTAGAACTAGGGTAGCTGCATAACCTCATTTTATGTAGGCAGGAAAGAAGTGTGTCTCCCACAACAGAACAGCCCCTAAACTTCATCCTGGACGTGCAGTGATGTTTCAATCATATTTTGTAAAGAGCTAGGCCTTAGATCCCCATATGCTTCATGCAGTGCCGGTACATGCATTACTTTGCATACTGTCGGGTTCAATTGTATCATGCAAAGTGTATGGCTCTGTGGCCAGTTGGAAGTATTCTAATTGCATGAATAATAATTTATGATCCCAAATCATATCCAGAGTGCAAAGCAGTGCTAGACATGATGCAGTAAGTTGATACTTCCGCACAGTGCATTAAAGTGTGTACAGTGTAAGTACTCATCATTTAGCAGTAAGTTGATACTTCTGCACAGTGCATTGGAGTGTGTACAATGTAAGTACTCATCATTTAGCAGTAAGATGATACTTCTGCACAGTGCATTGGAGTGTGTACAATGTAAGTACTCATCATTTAGCAGTAAGTTGATACTTCCGCACAGTGCATTGAAGTGTGTACAATGTAAGTACTCGTCATTTAGATCATACCAATCATGATGGGCTTCTCTGTCAAACTTCATGCTGTATTAAGCAGTACGTAGCATAGCATGGTGCTAACGACTAAACAATGTGGGAATGTTCATCATAATATTCACTGTTGCAATCTTTACCTCTGGAGACTCTACAGGAGTTTGGTGACTGCACAGACTTCCAAGGTTCTATATTTCCCACATCTACTATAGCTGAAAACATATCTTCCTCCCTCCCAGACATTAGAACAGCAGTGGTATAAGAGAACAAAGGTTGGTGCCATCTTCAGTTCTTTCTTACCACAGTACAAGAAAGTCCAATGTTTTGTTAGGATTTTCAATCTGGTATCAGCCTGCTTCCAGAACTCAGATAAATCCTTTAGTGGGGAAATTTTCCCTTTTCTGTATATTGCTTTTGTTGCTGTAACCTGTTTGGATATTTGAGTCTGATATTAAAAAGTCAATAATTATCTCAAGTGGAGGAAACAAATCCTTCACAAAGACTTCCATTCCTGTAATATATTCTACCTAGGCTTGGAGCAAGATGTAGCCGATGGTCTCTACTCTGTGTGGTTCATCCTAAGGGCAATCAAGTGACTCCAGGACTATCCATCTCTAAGGAAGGTCCATGTCTGGTCCCACTCTGTCATAGTATCAGCCATGTCTTCCACCAGTTACATGAATAAGAAAAGAAAATGTTGAGAGAAGCACAGAGAGACCATCTACAGCCAGCCAGAACTGTAAGGTCACCCTAGGCCTGATGACTCCAGAGTCAGTAAGGCACATTCACAGCCCCCGTACTTGGTGTCAGTCACTACCAAAGTCTCTGGTGCAATGCCTCTGAGTGCACCCATGCTATTAGATAATGGTACAAACCGCCATGCAGTCACCTGGCCTGGAAGTCTCTGTTAGAATCTCAGCTACTGACACCCAAATTGTGGTAAGCAAAGGGGAGGGTGGTATCAACATGCTTTTTGTGCACAAGGAAACTACTAGAAAATGAATTGAGGTGGCATGTGTTCACCTATGACCCTTGACCTCAAAGACAGCCACCCCTCCACTGCCAAGGGCAAAACTGTTCAACCAAAAATTAATGTCTGCCAGCTTGTATCAGCCTTGGCTGGGTGGATCCTCTTCACTGCTTTCATCCCATACTTCTTTTCAACATTTATTTCCACTACCTTATGATTTTATGGGTTTTCTGAAATCCAAGCAGCCTGCTGCAGATACACCTTCAGTGGGGTGCCTTCAAGGAAAAGAAGGAAAAAAATTCCATTCCAGAAGATTCTGACATCCAAGACTCAGGGGTATCCTTATGTTGAGCAAATGTCTCCTATCTTTTATTTTGGCTCGGACACTGAGATCACCTTATCCTCTGCTTCATCACCAGAGGATGTCTCATTTTGGAACACCCTTCATAAGATTAAGGAAATCTTTAAGTGGGAGGCTGAAGTGTTCTCCTAGGCAAAATAAAGTATAGAGGATTGCATGGGCCTGCCTGAACCAAAATCTGTAGTCAGCCCTCTAGTCTTAAAAGTACTGGAAGATGCATTTATCAATCCATTATGGGAGCCAGATTTCCTACCCCCCCCCCCACACACACACACACACACACACTCTTCCAGGAAGTCTGCCTTGTTTTACAGTGTCCAGGACTCTCATTAATATCCTTGTAAGAACCCTCTGGCTCATCCAACTGTAATGTCCTTGGCAAAAGAACTACTCTAGCTCCAACTCTTTGCAGTTACCTATACCCACCACAAAACATCAAAGCAAGTCCTTCAGTCTGGAGCACAGAAGCAGCACTGGAATTTATTTCCACACTAACATTCAGAAATGAATGCAGTCACTGCAATACTGACTACATCCAGTAACACCTTGCACCAGAGGTGACTGCTCCCTTTGCCACACCCTAGCTATGCTTCTGAGGAGAAGGGAGGGAGTGATGCCTTTGTCCCAGCAATGACACAGGCATGTTATCTTCATGCTTTCACATGTTTCACAGGAGGTGGATGCAGTTCAACAAGTTAGCACATGCCTAAGGTCAGCAGGTCACTTGTGACTGATCATGGTAGCACCATGCACATGACAAAGTCTGATGACAGGATGGCACTATCAACAAAGCTAATTTTGGAAGGCATGCCCCCATTGCCCATATATGACAAGACAGTGGAGGAGCAGGTTGGACCCCTGACATTACCTGTGTTCATCACTAGGTGTTCTGTCAATGTTAGCTTCATTCAGGCTACACAGGAGGCATCCCTGAGCTGGACTACCTATGATGTCCTCACATTCACCATAGTGGATAGGTATGTAGGTGGCCATCCCCACTTTGACTTCAGGCCTTTCTCCTGACACAGGTACATCACTTCACATAGATGCATAAGTCAGTGTGATCCAGGTACAGACACTGTTATACACCATGGCAGAGATGGTGAAGTGCATTGCATGGACTGCTTAAGAATGCAACCACTATATGGAATAAGGGCAACCTGCACTGCACTGCATGTAACATGACATGGCATATAGGAGTGCTATCTGAGCTGATACAAACTTCAGTATAAATGTAGCACAATTCGTTGGGATATATTCATTAATCCCATGATCCCATTTCCTGGTATATTGGCCAAACTACCAGGAAGGCCAAAGTATGGATCTTGGAGCACTTGGGTGATGTGAGAAGACAGAGGTTAGAGAGTCCCGTTGCCATGCAGTTTATGTCCAAACATCAAGGGTCAGACAAGAGTTTATTCTTCAGTGTTATAGCACAACCAACTAATAGCAGGGTTAATTTTAAAAAACAATTAGACTAGAGAGTAGAATGATTATTAATTTCCATACTTTATGTCGTTATGGAATGAATTTGGAAAACAATTTGAACATATAGATAAAACGAGTAAAGTGCAATAGATTATTATATTTAAAAATGTTGATAAATGACATGCATTTAGATGTGAATTTATATATATATATATATATATATATATATATATATATATATATATATAATGCAATAAAGGAAATTTGAGAATAAAATATTGCAATATAACAACATAAGATTTTCTTAGAGTTAAACAGCAGTGAATGTAGTTAGATGTAATATAAACATACAGACAGTTATGGATCCATGCAAGTTTTTGGTTGTAGAGAGAAACACACACACACACATATATATATAATGGGGAAGGATGAATTAACATTGTGCTTATGATAGGCACATTCAAAATGTGTTGAATAATATGTATCATGTATTTATATTCCTTTTAACACTTAGGTGTTATTAAAAATACACATAAAGAAAGTAAAGGAAATATTTAGAAATGGATACATTGAAAAGGGACCAAAAATGCATTGGTATTTATATATGTATATTTGTTTTGAACATCCAGTTGTTACTGAATTTAGAAATGATAATGCAATATATATTTAAAAGTGTAAAACTTTAAAAGTATGATATTTTCACAAGTCTGTTTGATGTTTATTGAAGCAGAATTCACTTTAGTCCTGGCTTTGTAGCATCATAATTAATTAATTATTCAATTGTTAAAGAAATTAATTGATTGATTGGAAAAAGAGAGATGTATATATAGGGACACATTTGTAATGATAAAATGTTCCACCAGAAGGCAAGAAGCCGACGTACCAGAACGTGTTAATAAAGAAGTTTTGTGTCTTACAGTGGTGTTCCAGTTCATGTTCCTGTTCGTATATGTCTGTTGGGGATGTATTCATTAACCATGTCCACTGTTGTGCAGGACTGGTAGGTGATAAAAAATGCATACTAGAGCCCTACAGAATTTACAGAAAAAAAAAAATCACATAAATCTATGGGATGTCAGAATGTGGGCTTTGTATTGTCCTGTCACGCACACATCATTTTGTGAAGGTTGCCTTATCTATTGCACACTGCTGCAAGGCTTTCATTTTGAGAGGACATCATGTATAGGAGCACATCCTGTAGCTGCAGCAGCGCATACTATCCAGGAAGTCAGCCAGAAGCAAGACGTGCATGGCGATATTATATAAACCAGCCACGTATGATAAGCATTTACCCACTATGTTTAACTATGCCAATGCAATGCCTCTGACCTGACGTTTACAAACACAGGCTCTTAGCTTTGATATTATGCAACATCTGTATTCCACAGTGTCATTTCATTTTTGGCTTGTAAAATGTAATTTAACTTCATTTTAGCTCCTACCTATCATGTGTTTCCAATTAAAGATTATTTTGCAGGCTCTGCACTAAATTACCATTAATGCCACTGTTTACTTATAGCTTTGGCTGATGTTACTTACAGGCTGGGTTATAAGAAAGCAGTGATAAAATGTCAGGTTTGAAAATACTACTGTAAATACATCTGAAATATATTCTGAGAATATAGGCATGTCATTCTGATAAATTTTAGTATTTTATTCACAAAGCCGTCACTTACACTAGTTTGGCTAAAACTACAACTTGTCTGTTAAGGGCATTAGTGCTATGTTTTCTATGGCTCAGGATCTGATCATTATTAAAGTTGGTTGATGGCTGGTATCTTTTAAATTTCACACTTGTATTTCAAATCCACAATCTGCTTAAGCTTTCTTTCTTAACTATATAGCTCTATGCAATGATAACTAATGGTTTGCAAAGTCTTCTAGTATCCTGCTGAGCTATGATATGTACAACCTGGATGCTGTAATGAAATTTCATGTTTACTCAAGAGATGCTTTTAAGCCGCGGTGGTGCAGTGGTAGTGTTATCGCCTCACAGCAAGAGATTCTACCGTTCGATTCTCAGCTGGAGCGTCTTCTGTGTGGAGTCTGCATGTGCTCCCCGCGGACGAGTAGTGTTGGAAAGACATGCGTGAATGGGCATGCCTTTGTTGAAGGTTGGGTGTCGAGCTGGCACCTCGACACCATAAAAATCTACTGTCAATCATTAGCGGACCGAAGTTCCACTGTGGCGACCCCTAACCGGGAAAAGCCGAAAGAAAAACAACAACTCAAGAGATGTTTTTGTTAAGATAATAATGTATACACATGATGTTTAATCTGATATAACAAAGACAGGGTAGAAATAAATGGAGCATTGAAAATGTACAGGAGCTTAGATCACTGCCAGACCATATCCATTCCAAAGAAGTTCCAAAGGCAGAAAGGAAAGACAGAAGAGTTGGTGGGAGGTGAGATGAAGACAGTGAACTTGCCCTAGGCAGGAGGGGGATTATATCAGTTCAGATGTTTGAGGAAAAGAAGCAATGCTAAAGAGGCCAGAAAAATGAGTGAAGTTTTTAAAATCCAAGCAGGTATTGCCATTAAGAAGGGAAATGTGTCATTTATATAAAAACATATTTTTTTTGCTATGACTGATGACAATTTTGAATTTTGTAATACATACAAGTTTTCTTTTTTAAACAATATTGTCAACTAGAAATCATCACCATTATGTAGACTGCGACCCTATAAACGGAAATCATTGGAAGTGTATTATCACAATTTTACATAGACATGTATTTATACCTATTTATCTACACACACACTCTCTCTCTCTCTCACACACACACACACACACACACACACACACACACACACACACACATAGACATTTACACAAATAAATGTACATATGCGCACACACTCCCTAGGACTGAGCAAGATTATCGCTGACAGTGATAACTGGCCAATGCAAGACTGCAGTTTCTCCAACGGTGATAATCTCAGATTGAGATACATGGTAAAGCCACACCAAGAAACACCTCAATGGCAGCTCATTGCCACGTTACTGAATTAAACGTTGCACTAACAGACCTGACCATACCACTGCCCCCCCTACCAGCTCATGCATCATGCTTCCATCGACACTTTCCAACACATATACACAGATACAGTGACACACACACACACACACACACACACACACACACACACACACACACACACACACACACACAAAGACAGCAAAAATATCTCCCTACAGACACCGACTTGCTCGTAGACCCACTCACTCACACACCTGCAGGCATGCAAACACTGAGAGGACTTTGGTAAAAAAAACTCCCACAGGGCAACCACCCAGATATACACACACATATTCACACACACACACACACACACACACACACACACACACACACACACACAAAGACACACACATACGCACGCACGCACACATACACAGACACGCACATGCACACACATACACAGACAAACACACACACAAATACAGGCAGCTGCACTCATGTCCTTACAGACAAGTGTGCACACATACTCACACACACACACACACACACACACACACACACACACACACACACACACACACACACACACACACACACACAAACACTCAGCTACATTCATGCCTTTACAGACACACACACACACACACACACACACACACACACACACACACACACACACACACACACACACACACACATAAACACATGGACAGCTTCATAATACTTACCTGCAGTCACATTATGAGCCTTGATCCACCCATACAAGTGAATGGATGTATATTGTCAAAGACAGCACATATTTTTTCTTCTTTTCAACAAAAGTAACATGGGGAGAAATTCTCTGAATTGCTTCACCATGCTATTCCTATGCCAGCACCACTTCCAGGAAAGAGTGCATGGTTAATTACCATTAACTACACCCCTGGAATGCTGTATTTCCTTGGGACTTTGCCAGAGTGACAGTTCCCCATGCTATTGCTGGTTCCTGCACACCATATCAGTCTGTCAGTTACTTTGCTTACCACAACTGCTGAGTAAAGGCTTTGTAGTACAGTAAGCTTTCCCAAATCCTGGGGACAATAACTATATATATATATATATATATATATATATATATATATACCTCTATACACACAGATATAGCTATATAGAGAGATATTTGTATATAATAGATAAATATAGATGTAGATGCAGGTGTAGATATATATATATATATAGTTTAATAGATATGTGTATGAGTATTCTGAGCATTAACAATTCTACTGATATGTTGTGCTACATGTACACGTGCACATACACATAGCTATAGAGCTCATTTCAGTTTCTTTCTCAGCAGTCTTCATTTACGAGTGCTCTGACCCATATTCTGCATTGTCTTTGTGATGCATTTACTTACTTTTAGTGTGCCTCGCTGATTTAAACCAGGCCTTTCAAGCTGCTTTTTTACTGGTTCCTATTTCTTTTGTGTACAGGAAAATATATCTTTCCTGGAATGTTTATGGTGATCTCCGGTTACAAAATATATTCAGAAATACTAATATGTGCCTAAGGTAAATGGATTTAATCGTTTTGAGACAGTGTAGTATTCTACAGGGTGGAGAATTGTCCAAGTTGTTTCATTGCACTTCTCCACCCAGCTCTGTTTGTTGTGTAAATGAAAACAAAAAATAGAAAAAGGGGATACTCACAAGGGGATATTTTTTTTCCTGAAATGCAGAATAGTGTTAGACCTTTGTCAGAAATTCCACTGTCCTTGTCTGTTTCACATGCGTCAGTGACATTTATGATTTATATTTGTTGCCATGAATTGTTTTTCTGAAAAAAAGGCAAACTAATTGTTCTTTCATTTTAAAGCCTGTTTTTTTAAGAGCTTTTGTTGCCTTTCTTATTTATTTATTTTACATTTGTTGACCGGGCTAGTCTAACTGGATACATGTCCATTTTCAGTAGAGGCCCGAGGAGAAAAGCTCCACTGTAACAGTCTATGGTAACACACTTAAGAAAAAAATATATACAAGAGTTTAACTAAAACTACTAAGCAGGAGTTAGTAACTAATTTGAATACAGAACAACAGAAAAGCAATTAGTGTAACAAAAACACACAGCAATAAGAGCAGTATTATAATACAGAATAAAACATTTTTTTTTTTTTTTTTTTAGCATCTTAGAGGTGATAGGGGGTAAAACATAAGCAAAGTAAGTAGTGGTAATAGGAGGTAAAATCATAGAAAGAGGAAGTCACAAGCTGAATAGAGTCAAGGGAAAAAAAATTGAAGTGGTGGGAGGAGTGGTATAAGCTAGATGGAGACAAGGCAGAGTGAGAGAAGGAGAAGTAATACTTATCTATATGATGGGTTTGTACAGTGCAGATAGAGGTGTTTGGAAAAGAGGTGGAAAGATGTGGTAGTAGGAAACGAGAGTCACTTTCTTGTGCAAATTGTTTGCATGTTTTGTCTTTAAGACACGAGGTATTTGTATGTTGTACTTTTTTAACTCTGGCTAGTCAGCCTTTTTTGTCAGACACATTAATGTGCACATTATGTGTCACAGGCACATTGGTTTTAATGCCTTCTGCCTCCCAGTGTGCATATGGATCAGCATTACAAATGGTTAACATTCGCAGCACTGAGTTCCACTGAAACTTGTTTTTTCAACTTTTTGAAGTTGCATTATTTAAGCAATAACCGATGACGTGGTGTGGTGTATTGAAGATTTACCTACGGCTGGCATGGTTTAATCACGAGGGCAAAGCCAGAGTGATTAAATAAAGGCAACTGTGGATAAATTTCAATATACCACAACCACAGAGTCAGTTATTGCTATTATACAATGGCATTATTTAAGAAAAAAAAATACTTACTTTTCTTAAATAATGTCTTTGTATAACAGCAGATTGCTGATCTTCTGCCGGTTGTGGTATACTGCTTCTTAGTTTTTATGTACTGCACAGGCGTATGGGACTTGAGTTCCCATGCATACCCAGTACGTCAATGCTTTGAAATGGAAGCAATGGAGAAAAGAAAGTCTCCGTTGCTCCGCTTTTTTCTTCTTTTTTTTTTTTTTAAAAAAAACTTTAGGCAGTTTAGGGGTAGGAGAGAGACAGCATGGAAGAAGTACAAGGGATATCAGGTATGTGTGTTTAATTTTAAATAACGTACCTGAGTTCCCTAGTATTTTGTCCCAGCTGCCTCTCTGGTATGTCCGCAGTCGGGGCTAAAGATTTTATTTTTATTTTTTAAAAAATAAAAATAAAATTTAATCAATATACCAACGGAAAGAAGTCCGGGTGACCAGACCTTTTTCTGTTGGTATATTGTGGAATTTACAACGGGAACGCTGGTTGGGCTGGCCAATCAGCATGCACGTTTTTGAATATTAATGGGGAGTCATTGTATAGTTAGCATTCTGTTCCTGCTGACACTATCATTTATTTGCAGTAACCAGTCATGTCAAGTCAGTGGGGAGAAGATCATAACTAATAGCTTACTTATGTGCTGCTTTTTGTCATAACCACTGAACTTTATAAATAACCTTCTAAGCAGTTCTGTTTTTCATGGTGAGAAAATGCATCTTTTATTAATTGCCATGATTTACTGTTTTAAAGGAAATCCTACATCCCAGGGTTTGCACACGACTGGTTGTCTGGTTTATCATGTAGTGGTAGAGTCAGGTGAAAATTCCAAGCTTGGATCCATTGCTAAAGTAATGCAAACATAGATTTTTCAAGATCTCATGATTTTTTAGGAAGAAGGATGTCTTCACCAGTTGCCCCATTTAACACTGCATGTTTTACAAATGTATTTCTCATAAAAGTAAATAAATAACATCTTAGGTGGACGGTTTGGCATTATGGTTAAGGTATTTACCTCACAGATACAAGGCACAGGGTTTAATTATAACCTCTGGTTATTGGCTAGGCTTGTAATAGTCTGTTGCCTGATAGCCTAGTATTTACCTATGAACCTGTTAAAAGGTAGTCTGTTTGGTGTTTGAATAATTTGAAGAGGAATGAGGTGAAATATGTGTGAGAAGTAATGAAACGGTTGAAATGTTGGGAGAGTCCACTGGACCATGTAGCTAAAAGAATAAGTGAGAATGATGAAATTGGGACATTTCAGTTCCAGTTGAGAGGCAATAGTTGGTGCAACACAGAAGTGTTCTTTGAGTATTATTCTGTCAGAGTTGTGAAAGATTATGGTTAAATGGAGTGCTTTACTAAAGACTCTAGATGATGTATATGACAATGACTTTGACAGTTTGTGAACAAGCTAATGCCATTTTGTTCTTTCAGCGTGAGATTGCTGGTGTGAGAATACAGTGCACAAAGTATGATTTACAACTATTCATGACAAAGCTGCAAGATGAAGTAAAGAGAAGACATTTGCAAGTTTAGTAGCCTCATAGAGAGTCAAGGGTCTGAAATGTGTGGAGTACTTGAAGGATAAAATTATCACTTGGACTGTCATGGAGAAGTAGTAACACTGAAAGGATATAGCTGTATCGAGAAGAAGGAGAAAGTCCTGACAGTAACCCAGGCAACCTGAGTTCAAGCAGTGGCTTGAGGGCTAGAAGAAACAAGTGGGTGAGGATGTGGAATGAGCACCCTTTTGTTAGATCCCATCTTGGAATTGGTGGTTTCCTTAGTGTTTATTTGCTCCTGTGCAACAACAAAGGCCTTGGCTAGGATGACAAAGGGATAGGGGCTCTCAAAACAGTGATGTTAGCCCTTGAGTTGTGTGTGCTGGAGTATGCTTGCATCTAAGGAGGGGATAGGAGGTCCCTTAAGTGATGCATGTGCTCATGTTAACCACAGGGAGGGAGTTAGGACTTTTAAAGAAATCCCCTTGTAGCTTTTGCCCTAAGTGATATTGGTGGATGGGCAGGAGATGTCATATAGTTCCCCAGCATAGGCAATTAGAATCTGCCCTGAAACTCCGACATCCCCTGTCTGGGAAGTGAAAGCCAGACCCCTAGGCCATTGGGATCAGTATATGGATGAGCAGTGGCACATGCACCTCCATGACTGATGATGTGGCTGCCTCTGGTTGGCTCTTGTTCTGTGCAGATAGGGCCCTCCTGCATTGAGGAGAGATTAGCTTATGATTTAATGGAAGGAAGAATAGAAACTTACATAGAGAGGTGAAAAAACACTTAGAAAAAAAGTACTCATCTTAGAAAGCTTACCGGCATTCCTTAAGAGATGCAGCTATGGTGTTGGAATGACCCAGAATTGTTGTGGCTCAGTTTGAGCTTTGGATTTTAAAAGAGTAAATATTATCTCAGCTTTAGAAGCCAAATAAAATATGTATGATAAATGGTAATTTTTTTTTGTAATTTTTGTGAACAATCAAGCAGTGAGCTTGATTCCATTCTGCCATAAGACAAGTCACCTAAAAAACTTATGGTATAAACGTATGTCTTCTTTCTTAAAAGTTTTCTTCCCTGATGGGGTGAGTCTATAACTTCAAAGAGAAAGAGATAGTTGGTGATAAGGTCACTATATCTCCAGAAAAGACAGGGGCTCAGATATTGCAGAATATATTAATGGATGATGATCTGCAGAACATCAGCCACAGCTTGGGGACAGTTCTCAAAGTGTATATTTTCTTTGTTATATGTTGAATAATTTATTAACAAAAGTCTACATAGGCTGAAAGTGATTTTCCTGGAATTGGGGACTTCATCATTATTAACATTGAAAGTCGACTACATTTTTGTAATGCAATGTTTTTATATTCATCCTTAGTTTTGCTACAAATTATACATAATTTGATTTGGAGTTCAGTGCTGTAAAGATCTCGCGAGATAGGTGTGTGTGGTATCTTGTTGCCGTGTTTATTTTTATTTCTACAGACATGCATGTAATGATGGGTACTTCTGGGACTCAATGTCCATCCTGGCACGATGAGTTACTTCTCATGTTGTACATCTGTTATACATGACATTTCATGAAATGTTTTATTCATTAGTTGCAATTCAGTTTAAGTGGAAAGCAGCAGCTGTTTAGAAAAGTGTGATAAGCTCTTTATATTTTTCTCTAAATTCAAGTTTTCTTTGCAGGTTTATGTTTAACATATTTTATCAGTGGGTTCACCTATGGGTGTTGTTCCTATATAGATGCAATTTTCTGTGTGATTGAATCTTGACTAATGTTATTCTAAGTATTGTGTTTCACGTCAGTTTGGTGCTCCCATCAGGTGATTAATAATATTGTTAATTTCTGCTTGGTAAGGATATGTGTGGGCAGGTGTGATGGCTGCATGAGACAGTGGTACTGTTGAAAACTTACATTGATCAGTTGCTGTAGGATGCACAATGTCAGCTTGAAGACCCTAAAATGCACTAATATTGGTGAATTTGGTGCGAGTTCTGTAATGGAGCTAACTGAATAGCTGCGATTCACCATTTTGACTATTGTTCAAGAAGTAGGGGTTCCAAATTTGATTTTCAGGAGATCATAACTGAAAGTTTACTTGTTAAATTTAACACTTGTAGTGTTTATCTGTAAGGTGACTCCTGAGGAGTTTTATTGATAAAAAATGAACAAATTATTTGTTAATGTTACATTTTATATTTATCACCTTACTGGGTTGCTTGTAATTGGAGAAAATTAGGGATACAGAATTTTAGGCTGATCTTCGTGGTTGTGACTGTCATCAGACCTTGTTTATCTTTTACCTAGTCATCATGATAGATTTCATATGCTGAAGAGAAAACAACTGTAAATGGAAATGTAATGGTGACCTCCTTTGTGAGCAAACAGTAGCTATATCAAGTGTGAGTGGAGTATGTGAAGTGTGACTGGTGTATGTAAATTGTGACTGGACTATGGGGTATGTGAAGTGTGACTGGACTATGTGAAGCATAACTGGGGTATCTGAAGCATAACTGGGTATGTGAAGTGTGACTGGACTATGGGGTATGTGAAGTGTGACTGGGGTATGTGAAGCGTGACTGGGGTATCTGAAGCATAACTTGGTATGTCAAGTGTGACTGGACTATGGGGTATGTGAAGTGTGACTGGAGTATGTGAAACGTGAATGGGGTATCTGAAGCGTAACTGGTATGAGAAGCTGGATTGGACTATGTGATGTGTGACTGGGGTATGTAAAATTTGACTGGGGTATGTGAAGCATAACTGGGTATGTGAAGTGTGACTGGACTATGGGATATGTGAAGTGTGACTGGGGTATGTGAAGCATGACTGGGGTATATGAAACATAACTGGATATATGAAGTGTGACTGCACTATGGGGTATATGAAGTGTGACTGGGGTATGTGAAGCATCACTGAAGTATGTGAAGTTTGGCTGGGGTATGTGAAGTGTGACTGGTGTATGTGAAGTGTGACTAGGTATTTGAAGTGAAACTGGGGTATGTGAAGTGTGACTGGGGTATATGAAATGTCACTGGACTATGTGAAGTATGACTGGGTATGTGAAGCATGACTGGGATATGTGAAGTGTGACCGGTTATGTGAAGTGTGACTGGGGTATATGATGTGTGACTGGGGTATGTGAAGCATGACTGGGTATATGAAGCATCAGTGGAGTATGTGAAGTGTGACTGGGGTATGTGAAGTGTGACTGGACTATGTGATGTGTGACTGGGGTATGTGAAGTGTGACTGGACTATGTGATGTGTGACTGGGGTATGTGAAGTGTGACTGGAGTATGTGAAGTGTGACTGGCTTATGTGAAACAAGACTGGGGTATGTGAAGTGTGAATGGGGATGTGAAATGAAACTGGGTATGTGAAGTGTGACTGGGGTATGTGAAGCGTGACTTGGGTATTTGAAGTGTAACTGGGTATGTGAAGTGTGACTGCGGTATGTGAAGCATGACTGGGGTATGTGAAGTGTGACTGGAGTATGTGAAGTATGACAGGGGTGTGTGAAACGTGACTGGGGTATGTGAACGTGACTGGGGTATGTGAAGTGTGACTGGGTATGTGAAGTGAAACTGGGGTATGTGAAGTGTGACTGGGGTATGTGAAGCATCACTGAAGTATGTGAAGTTTGGCTGGGGTATGTGAAGTGTGACTGGTGTATGTGAAGTGTGACTAGGTATTTGAAGTGAAACTGGGGTATGTGAAGTGTGACTGGGGTATATGAAATGTCACTGGACTATGTAAAGTATGACTGGGTATGTGAAGCATGACTGGGATATGTGAAGTGTGATGGGGTATGTGAAGTATGACTGGGGTATATGATGTGTGACTGGGGTATGTGAAGCATGACTGGGTATATGAAGCATCACTGGAGTATGTGAAGTGTGACTGGGGTATGTGAAGTGTGACTGGACTATGTGATGTGTGACTGGGGTATGTGAAGTGTGACTGGACTATGTGATGTGTGACTGGGGTATGTGAAGTGTGACTGGAGTATGTGAAGTGTGACTGGCTTATGTGAAACAAGACTGGGGTATGTGAAGTGTGAATGGGGATGTGAAATGAAACTGGGTATGTGAAGTGTGACTGGGGTATGTGAAGTGTGACTGGGGTATGTGAAGTGCGACTGGGGTATGTGAAGTGTGACATGGTATGTGAAGTGTAACTGGGGTATGTGAAGTGTGACTGGGTTTGTGAAGTGTGACTGGGGTATGTGAAGTGTGACTGGGTTTGTGAAGTGTGACTGGGGTATGTGAAGTGTGACGGAGTATATATGTGTGACTGGGGAATATTAAGTGTATGTAAACCAAGGAAAAGTTGAGCTTAAGGAAGCACTCAACCAAAGTAAACATAGAAATCTATGTTTAATAATTAAGTGTGACTGGGGTATGTGGGGTATGTGAAGTGTGACTGGGTTTGTGAAGTGTGACTGGTGTACGTGAAGTATGACTGGGGTATAGGTTCATAGGTTTATAGGTAGGTACTAGGCTATCTGCCCAAAGGCATTTATAAGCCTAGCCGGAATGTGTTGGCTTTCGCCAACCCCTTAGATTATACCAACAGAGCCACTGAAGTGAGGTAAACTTCCTGTTTCCCATCCACTCGTCAAGGTTTCTCTTGAAGAGTGTTAGTGAGGAGCTCTGCCTAATGTAGATTGGAATCTTGTTCCAGAGCATGGAAAGTCTCTGGGACAGGAATCTATCCCTCCAGGTCTTCCTATTTATTGTTGTGGTGAGGTTTAGATCCCTGGAGCGTGTGGCTCGAGGGGATATGGTTTTCTTTAGGTGAAGCATGTCCATCAATTCTGGGTTGGACATGGCCTTGTATGTCAGGCAGAGACTGGGGTATGTGAAGTGTGATTGCTGCTGCTGAATTGATGTATTTTCTCCTGTAGGTTCATTGCTAAATTTAGTAGGACAAAAGGTCACATAAAAAATTACCTGTTTTAAAAAATAAGATTTGTAAGAGAGTGTAAAACAATTTTTGTGTCTTTTACAATGGATTCAGACTTGCACCTCATATCTTAATTGGACCTTTTATAACGAATTTCTAGAAGAGTACTAAGACAAATTTCATATCTAGAGGAGTTAAATAGATAAACATGGATTGCAGGTACAATAGTAAAATAATTTAGAAAGGATTGATTGTGTTTTGCAGTCATTGTATATTATTTAGAAGGAAGTCTTCAGGTAATATACACTGTTAATGTTTATTACATAAGGATCCAAAACAGTAAGGAATTAGCTAATGACTTAATATAATGTGGTATGTAAGACACAATAACTTACTGTCAAAGCTTTATTATCACTCTATGTATTCATGCAGTTTCATGTCTAGAAATGAGAAATTATTGATACGAGAATTGATATAGTACGCTACCTCATTTAATACATTTACTGTCTTTTTGTACTAAGTATTTGTAGTTTTCAAACAATGTTAACATTTGTTTTTTGCAAAGATGGCAACGTTTAGAAGTACTGGGTACTTATGCGTACAGTTTTAGTTGTTTATTAGGAGAGATGGCTGGAAAGGTGGGATGGGAATCCAGCAATCATATTATTATGGGGTAGCACTACAAGCAAGGATTGTCTGTATGTTGGCAACAGTAGGTGTTAAATTTGATTGTGTGACTGATTATTCTGTCATTATACCCTCCATTTTTAATAGTATAATAAAACAAACAACATTATTCAAACATAGTTAAGAACAAACTGTTGCCTTGGCTAGAAAGCCTTCAAGGTTTAAAAGTCACGATACACAGAACAACATATATACAGGAGCTCATTTTCCATCCCATAGCAGGATAAGCACTGCATTAACTAAATAAAAAAAGAACTAATTAAATGGAAAAAGGAAAAAAACAATAGAAATATCAGAAAGGTAAGAGGCCATTTAATGGTACAAGTCAAAAACTGGCATCCCAATCATGCCTATGAATCAAAGCCACTAGACCAGATTAAAAAAAAAACCTTGCTCTCAGAGAAAGTCACTAACTCCAAGATTTGCTCTCTTTGGAATCTGGCCCCCAGTGTAAGCCTGTTTATTAATAGGCCTTACACCAGAATAAGTCACTTACACAAAGAACAAGTCTTTTGGAATCAGAATAGGCTTATACCAAAGTAAATCACACTGAGAACAAGTCTTTTGGAATCAGGCCCAGTATGTTATGTTTAAGTGGTTATATAAATATAGTTTAGAATCAAGTTCTTGTCTCAGTAAATTTAATATAGATAAGACAATACTAAGCTTAACAGGGCTGCACGGGTGTCTGTTGAAGTTCTAAGACTTATAGCATTGCAGGCTTTCTCCTAGATGATCTGTGAAAAATATGTATCTCGTATATCAAAAATGACCTAACTTAATTTCACTAAATGAGACACCATATGACTTGACAAACATTATAGTTACAAAACAATTGGTCAATTTGTAAAAAAAAAAAATGATATCATCATAAATGGTGAACTGCAATTTAAACTTTGACCATTGTGTACCTATCAAAGTCAGAATAGCATATTGCACAGTTTATCTAAAGGGAAAATCTAGCCTCTCCGGGGAGTTCATTATACACTTTATACCTTACAGATGTATTTTTTTTAAATACTTTTAATTAAATTATCACTTAAGACACAGGCACACATACATTAATGGAAAAGAAAACAAACCATATTAACATTTTTATTGACATGCATACATTATACATTATATATGTTTTTCCTTCTTTATAACAATTGTCATTTATTTCAACATTACATAAATTGCTCATTTACTGCCATCCCTTAAACCTTATTACTCCTCCTGAACTTTATTCTGCATGTATTGTTCCCACAAATTCCATTTGTTTCTATGTAATTTGCTTCTTTTCTTTTGTAAAGATCCCACTTCCAGTTCTTTTATTGTATTAATTATAGGCAGTTTAACCTCAGCAGGCTTAAAGCCAAAGCCGTTAGTGTACCATAGCAGAACTGATTATGAAGGCAAAAACAACTCAACTGATAATTTTGGTTTTATGAAGGGCAGGTGGTAATCCTCTTTGAAAATACTACAAACACTGTGGCAGTGGTCACTCCATGTGCATGGTTACTCTTGATCTGATCGAGGCTTTTGGCACTATCCCCCATGCTGATTTTATGGAAAATTTTGAAAAGCTTAATGTAAACCCCTAAACTGTGCACTGGATTGAAAATCAGTTATCCAGCAGATCTCAAGTTGTGAAGTACCCTTTCTGAATGTGAAATTGTAAATAATGGTGTACTACAATGATCAGTTCAGGACCCTGCCATGTTTGGCATTTACTTTAGAGACATCCAAGACAATGCCCCACAAGAAAAACAAAACTAAGGGTAATGCTGCTTAACGCCAGAAGTCTAAACCTCAAGATGCACGCACTCAAGGCTCTCCTCAGTATGGAAAATATCGATATCTGTGCAGTAACAGAAACCTGGTTCAAGGCTCCCGAGAACACCCCAGCACTACCAGGTTATACCTCATACCATGCTTTTCGGCCCCAAAACTCAGACCAAACGACAAAAGGAGGGGGAGTATCCATATTCATCAAAGATACCCACACCTCCAGGTTAGTGGCACTGCATGAAGCATCAGAGACCATCCATGTGCAACTAACAGTGGGCAAAACTGCCTTTCAGTTTGTAGCCTGCTACAGACCGCCCTCCCAAAGTCAGGAACCCCACTCGGCTTTCCTGAGAACACTGGAGAATATAAAGGTCTCTCCAAACACCATTATATTGGGTGACTTCAACTACCCAAACATAGACTGGGAGCACTACTCAAGCCCCAACACCCTCGCCCAACGGTTCCTAGAATTTATAAACTCAAATGCTATGGAACAACTGGTCACCACTCCCACAAGAGGGGAAAACATATTGGACCTGATCATCACCAACATGGGGACTCTATGTTCCATACCAAAGGTATACCCCTCATTGGTAAGATCTGACCATAAATTAATCTCACTGGACACCCATATCCCGTCCCCACCCCCAGCCAAGGAAACCACAGTGAAGAACTTCTCAAAAGCAAACTTCACACTTCTCTAAACCAAGGTGGAATCCTTCAAAGCCCCCTGGCCAGTGGAAAATACGGCCCAAACCACAGAATCCTTTACAAATGCTTTCTATGGACACCTACAGGAATGCATGGATCATGCTATCCCAAATAAAACCAAGACTCATTCCTCCAAAGACAGGAGACCTGTCTGGTGGACCCCAGCCATAAATAAGCTATACAACAGAAGGAGGAAGCTACTACATGCTAGAGCAAAATCCCAAAAAGGGAAGGCATCTCTGATCAGTACTAGCAAGAAACTACGAGCCCTCATAAAATCATCTAAGGCCAGCTTCGAAAGAAAAATTGCACAAGATGCTAAAGATAATCACAAGGCCTTCTTTAGTTATGTCAGGAACCTGAACTCCCAGATATGCTCTGAGTTAGTTCAAAATGACAAGAAATACACTGAACCCACAGACATTGCCAACATCCTGGCAGACAGGTTCACTGCAAATTTCTCCCCCCCCTACCCACCAAAAGAGCAAATGTCTATCCCAACAGAGTGTAGCCTCCCTGACATCACAGATGCACAGGTGAGAGCTGCCCTCTCCAAAGCAAAAAACACAACATCAATGGGACTGGATGGTGTCCCGGGCTGCGTCTTACATGAACTCCAAGAAGAACTGAACCCTCACATAAAGTCACTGTTCAATCTCAGCCTTACTACAGGATATGTACCCAAGGAATGGCGTAGAGTAACAGTGGTCCCACTCCACAAAGGTGGTGCCACAACGGACCGCGGAAACTATCACTCTATAAGCCTGACTAGCCTGGCCTGCAGAGCTATGGAGTGTATCATCATGAAACTCATAAACAAAGACATTGGGAACATCCAAACACTGGATCCTACCCAATTCGGCTTTGGTAAGGGAAGATATTGCCTCTTGAACTTGGTTGACTTCTTTGAAACAGTCACCAAGGCCATAGATGAAGGGGAGGTAGTCCACACAGCCTACTTGGACCTCACAAAAGCCTTCGACACAATACCCCACTCGGGCATCATAAATAAGCTCACCAGCTTAAATATCAACCCCTATGTCACAAGATGGGTTGCAAACTGGCTCAGGGATAGAACCCACATGGTCAGAATTACAGGTGCCATGTCAGACTCTAAACCAGTTACAAGTGGCGTCCCACAAGACTCAGTCCTGGGACCACTCTTGTTCGGTATATATTTCTCTGAGGTACAGGCTAACATGGGAGGACTATGGCTGACCAAGTTCGCAGATGACTGCAAACTGGGTGCCATAATCGACTCGCTGACTGACACAAACATCCTCCAAAAGGGTCTCACAGAGACAGATAACTGGTGCCAGAGCCATGGCCTAAAGCCAAATGCCAAAAAGTGCATAGTCATCCCCTTTGGGAAAAACAAAGTGCCCACAAATTACCACATAGGTATTAATCTATTAAGCACGGAAGAAGTAATTAGAGATTTGGGGACCCAAGTAGATAGCAATCTCTCCTTTGACAATCAAGTTGCCAAAGTGGTTAGAAAGACCTTCTATATAGCCCACCTTATCACGAAAGGGTTCACATCTAGATCAAGAGAGGTCATTGTGCCCCTCTACTCATCACTCATCAGGCCCATAATTGAATACAATGCCCCATTTGGGATGTACCTTACCCGACACCTGCAGCAACTGGAAAGACCCCAAAAGTACCTCACCAAGAGGATCAAGGGACTCAAACAGATGCCCTACGCAATTAGGCTAAAGAAACTCCAGCTTTACTCAGTTGCTTACCGCCTACTCAGAGGCGATCTGTGCTTGACGTATAAAGCCATGTCCAACCCAGAATTAATGGACATGCTCCACCTCAGGAAATCCAAATCCCTTAGAGCTACACGCTCCAGGGACTTAAACCTCAGCACAGAAATAAATAGGACATGCTGGAGGGACAGATTCATATCCCAGAGGCTCCCCTCACTCTGGAACAAAATCCCAATCCATGTTAGGCAAAGTTCCTCAATGACCCTCTTCAAGAGAAATCTTGACGAGTGGATGGGAGATCGTAGGTTTACCCCTGGGATCTCTTCTGTGTCCCTACTAGACAGAGGCAGAGTAAACTAACCTCAAAAGGGCTATCTTCTGTGACCTACTATACAGAGGCACAGCCAACTAATCTAAAAGGGTGGCGAAAGCCAAACACACTCTGGCTAGGCTTATAAATACCCTAGGGCAGATAGCCTAGTATCAACCTATGAACCTATAAGTGTGGTTGACCACATTTCCTGATGAGTGTGAGCTGGGCAGTATTATCTGTTCTTTCACTGATATTAAATAACTCCAGCAAGTGTTGGTGCATTCCTATATCTTGCATCACACTAAATTAAAAAAAGTGCAGTGTAGCACCATCCAGTAAAAAAAAAGTTGACCCCACCACATATGTTACAAATGGTATCCTCCTAAGACAGATGAGGTCATAATAGACCTGAATACTTATGTGGACAACTCCCGCTTATTTGATCATCGTGCTTCTACAATAGTCAAGAAATTATTCAGTGTAGCCTAAGAAATTTAAAAACATCAAAAGAAGTCATCCTACCACTGGAGTCTTCTCTTATCAGATCCATCACTGATATGTACAAATCCAAGCGCATCACTCAAGTGAAGAGTCCTCAAAAATGTTCCTGTCAAGTAACTTGGAGATATATTGAGTCACTGAATATGAACAACTCAACAAATTCTCACCCAGATGCTGCTTTGAAAAAAGAACTGCTGTTTATGACATCTACCTTACAGAAACTATCTTTGAAGATAGATGGCTTTAAAAATGACTTAGAAAACCTCAAATTAAATTCTCAGAAACAGACTGATACTCTTAAGGAACTATTACAGCAACACCATACAAAAATAACAAACATAGAGACTTTTCTAAATGACACTGAAGGGAGACTCAAAGGGGAAGAATTCCAAAAAGAAGTTCTGTTTAAACAGAATACATGGCTACTTAACAAAATCGATGACTTAGAAAACAGGGAAAGGAGAAACAACATAAGAATCTTTGGTCTGCCTGAAAACACTGAAGGAGATGACATTATTTCATTCTTAACTATCTGGATTCCTGAATTTTTAGACTTGAAAGAGTAACTTTCATTTGGAATTGAAAGGGCACATAGAGCACTGAGGAAACATGCTTCTAACTCAGCAAGTACTCCACCTAGATCCATAGTTATAAAATTTATTTTATTTTTGGACAAGGAACTAATATTAAAATCTGCTTGGAGAAAAATCACCCTTAAAATACAATCAAAGTCTGATAATGTTTGACAGAATACTAGAACAGAGGAAAAAAGTCTGGCCAATAATACAACTGTGGAAACAAAACAACATTAAAGCACAGCTGGTCTTTCCAGCCAAGATAAAAATACTTTTTGCAAATGAGATGAGAACATATAATGACTTAGAAGAAGCTACTGTATTTATCAAAAACAACAACATAGTGTCTATCCCAGAAGAAATGGAATGTATGCCCCCCTACTCTTAAAAGAATAAAAGAAACAAATCCTTGGACTGATGCTAGAAAGAAGAAACAAAAAACTGATTTCAAAATAGCTGCCCCAAAAAATTATTCTTACATCTCTCAAAGTATGAACTGATATGGTACATCACTTGTCATCTGTTTTTATTTAAAAAAGGAGGGTTTCTTAAACAACTGAGAAACAGTAATGATTTATTCAGAATGTTCAAAGAGTCCAAAAATTCTTCACAAACAAAGGTAGGTAAAGATGGGTTACTATTTACATTATATATAAGCCAAACAAAGCAACATATAATACAAACACAGAAGTTTCTATTCCCCTACTTGAACTCAATGAATACTTATCTTGTTCATTTTCCATTGATTTTACTTATAATAATTTAAGTAATTAATTAACTAATTCAACAAGGTACCATTCATCAGAGTTCAGACTCAAATGTAACAAATTAACATCATATATAATAGCAGTAACAGTAGAGTGTTTTGAAAAAAAATGCTGTCATGGAGACTAATGCCTTCTTCAGTTAAAGTATGATTTAAAAATGTCATGTATATCCTGGTGAAATAATAGTAGCAGGCTCTTAGTACAAACACCATCATTATTCTGTCTAAATATAGTTAATACCAATTATGGCAGGTATCACAGCTATGAGTGCTGTTTGATCAATCCTGATATGGTGTGCATGGATGCAGCTGTGTCTGGCAGCTAGTACAAATGTCATTATTATTCTGTCTAAACATAGTTAATATCAATTATGGCAGGTATCATAGCCTCGAGTGCTGTTTGATCAATCCTGATATAGTGTGTGTGGATGCAGCCATGTCTGGCAGCTAGTACAAATGTCATTATTATTCTGTCTAAACATAGTTAATATCAATTATGGCAGGTATCATAGCTTCCAGTGCTGTTTGATTAAGCCTGACATGGTGTGTGTAAGTGCAGCTGTGTCTGGTAGCTGTTGTATGTTGCCGTTTTCATCTCTGGGAAGCTGTAGGTTGTGGTTTGTGATCAAGGTTTACTGATTCTTGTGTATTAGGAAGAGACATTTGGTGTTTTAGCCTGGATCCAGGGGAAGGGGTGGATAAAACTGTGATTTGGGATATTTTGAAAGAGAATAGTTTGTTTATACATCTGCTGAGTGAGAGGTGGGAAGGCTGGAAGAATGTGTTATCTCTTGTTGTGGCGGCTTGTTAGGAGGTTTTTTTTTTTTTGTGATCTATTTGCTCTCTGTTCTTTTCCTGGCTGCTGCCTCACTGAAAGGGAGGTAATTTAGGCTTGAAGTTGCAGTGAAGTGAAGCTTTGCTTCAGGTGCATTGTGAGACTCTGGTATGCAGTACACAGACACACTAACAGAAACAGATGCTCCCAGGTTGCTGTGGTAATGGAGACAGAGTGATGATAATGCTTAATGGCTCTGAGGAGCCTCCGAGATGATTCTCGGCAATGAATTTTTTGATTTAAAAAAATATATATAATATATATATATATATATATATATATATATATGAGAAAAATAATGCCTTTCCGCGTGGAACTGCCAAAATTCAAAATTGAAAAGTACTCACAGAAAACTTCTGGTGAAGGAGGCCCAGCTACAAAGTTGTTAAAAATCTAGTCCATCAACAGACATGATAGGCGTGGTCCTGTAAGTAATCCAAAGGAAACAGCAGCAGCATAAAGTATCATTCAACAGCTAATCCAGCAACAAACAAAGTCAGCGTGGTCATGAAGTAGGTCCAAAGTTCACAAACACAGGATTCATGAAATGTGAAGCCAAAGGAGGTCAAAACCAGTGAAAAAGCAAATGAGTTTATTAAATGAGTAAGCTTTGCCAGGATCTACCATCCGCTTCATCAGACTAAAACCAAATGAGTTTGAAAACAGCTTATATAACTTCTGAAAATCATGTGATCAATCTAGCAGTCAGCTGATTGAATCAAACTCCTTCTGCATATACTTGTACATTTTAAATTTGCTATTGTGTGTTGTTTCAAAGTGCTTTTAGTATTTTTAGTTGTATTATAACATCAATGTAGGAACATTGATTTTATCTCTGTGTATAACTTTAAATTTTCTATGACAAGGAGTTTGATTGGACCTACTTCATGACCACGCTGACTTTGTTTGTTGCTGGATTAGCTGTTGAATGATACTTTATGCTGCTGCTGTTTCCTTTGGATTACTTAGAGGACCACGCCTATCATGCCTGTTGATGGACTAGATTTTTAACAACTTTGTAGCTGGGCCTCCTTCACCAGAAGTTTTCTGTGAGTACTTTTCAATTTTGAATTTTGGCAGTTCCACGCGGAAGGGCATTATTTTTCTCATTTTTGACTTTTTGGGCACCACTGTTTCTGTTTATATATATATATATATATATATATATATATATATATATATATATATATATATAATAAAAGGGCTGTTTTAAACCACATGTGCACATATTGATGGTCTCCCAACACTTTGTTTAGCTCATTAAGTTGATTCTTGATAAAAAAAAAATTATAAGCGCAATTCTATACTTAAAATGTATTTTGGTCCAAACACATTAAGGAGTTACATAAGAGTGGAAGTCTGAGTTATTGTGAAAGACTAAGAGCACTTGGTCTTGTGCAGTACCCTTTGCAGTGGTCTGGGACGTGAGCTTGCTCGGACGTGTTCGGCATATGGGGATAGCTGATTCTAGGGGTGTTTGGGGTTGCCGGGAAGTGCTAGAGAGTCAACAGATTTCCTTTGTGGAAATATCTGTGGGAATGGAAGTTGTGTTGAGTGGTTCACTGGCAGAGTGGCCACTGCATGGAACAGGCTAGTAAAATGGAACAGGACAAATATTGGTTTGGATATTTTAAAAACAGCCTAGAAACACACCACATGAACTAGTGAATGGTATTCTGGCAAAACTGGATGGGCATTGTTACCCGTGCTTGAAGTACTGATATGTGTGTATGTAAGGATGGAAATATAACAAATAACAAACAAGAAGGGTCTCATAATTTAAAGACTATAGACTGTATAAACATGCTTGGAAGGAGCCAATAATAAGAATAAGCATTACAGTGTGTGGTCTCTTAAATAACTAAGCAACAGCCCAAAAAAAACACACACACAGTAGTTATGTAATGTATAATTTTAGTAAATCTAGACATAAAATATATAATCGTCATAAAAGATGAAGCAGACTGCTGAATTTAGATGTTAAAGACCCGTTTTAATAACATGGGTTTGTATATAAAAACACTACTGTCTTATCTTGTCATAAATGACATACACTACATTAAACATCAAGGGGAAGCATGATGATTTTCTTATATAAGTAAATATGCATAACAAGTCATGTAATTGCTTTAACTTGAAATGTAGTTTTTCTAACCCATATTGACCATATATAATATTTAAGTGGTTACCTAGGTAACTAATGCTTTATACGTGACATCAAACTGACAGAGTTGTTCAAGAGAAACAATAGAAGCCTGAACCTGAAATGCCACAGATTGTAACAATCATATTCTGAACAAATAGTATTAAATTGACAATAGACACTCAGTTTAATAACATTGGGTTATATATAATAACACTACTGTTTTAACTTGTCATAAATGATATACACTATATTGAACATCAAGGGGAAGCATGATGATTTTCTCATATAAGCAAATGTGCATAACAAGTCATGTAATTGCTTTAACTTGAATTGTGGTTTTGTAACCCATCTTGACCATACATAATACTTAAGCGGTTACCAAGGTAACTAATGTTTTATACATGACATCAAACTGACAAAGTTGTTCAAGGGAAACAATAGAAGCCTGAACTAGAAATGTCACAGAATGTAACAATCACATTCTGAACAAATAGTAGTAAATTGGCAATAATCACTCAGTTTAACCATTGCTGATTATACAAAATAGAATGTTGCCATTTAAATCTAAAAACTTTCAGTATATGCCATAAAATGGCAATTTATAAATATGGAAAAGAAATTTGTAATCAATCACAATAAGTGAATTTTTTGTTTTTACCCTATAATTTCACTCATTTTATAATAAGAAATGACAGATATGAAAATCCCTATGTGTAGGAAATGGGAAGAAGGATGCACTGATAATTAAAATGCACTCACTTTCATCAATGTTCACATAAAACAAACTTGATGCTTTAAGTAAGTTAGCAACAAACAAAATGATTACTTAAATGCTGGCAAGCAATGAAATATAACTTCTGATATATCCAGTAAAATACATTGCATTATAAACATTAGATATAAATATTATTACCATCTATTTATATTAAGTAATAAGTTTTGAAAAACTTCATCAATAAGGTTGAATATATTAAATAACTGTGTGCTGTAATCTTTTACTGAGGTTTTACATATGATACATCCTACTTGACTATGATTGAATTGCTTGTCATATATCTTTCATGTAAATATTAATTGCTTATACAATAAGTAAACATTTATATTGTATTAGAATTCTGTCTAATCTACAATAGTACTATATCTGTTCAAAATAATATAAATATTGCTTATTCCTATTCCAAATAGTCTCCATATGATAATTCAATTTATGGAGCTCAGATGTTCTGGATTATCAAGGTATGAGTGATAATCTGATGGACTTAGGTTTATCCATCAGATTAGGAATGGTTTTCATTCCTTGGCTAGGGCAGATCTTAGTTTTGTTAACATGTATTAATTTAAATTTATTTCACAAAAACATTTTTAGTATGCCTGACCAAAACATTACTTTGTTGGTAAACACTCAAAGTATAAAACTGATAATTTCCTTTAAAATCTCAAACTTATACTTTATAGTTATCAGAGGAAAATGTTTAATAGTCACAATAAAACTAAAAATACATAGTCTAAATAACCTAAGATGTATTTAACTTTATTATCTTTAAATACCAATGGCTTAAACAATCCTAGCAAGAGATCAAATTTACTAAAATATTTAAAACTGAACAAAGCACAAATTGTCTTCCTTCAAGAAACTAATTTCAAAACAAATAACAGTTACAAATGAATCTTAAGGAATATATAATATTGGCACAATCCACTTATAAGACAAAGACAAAAGGGGTAACAATTCTATGGAAAACAAATGTGATTAACCCAGAAATCATTTGTAAGTATGAAGATAAAGAAGGCCTTATGGCATTAGTAATAGTTAAATATATTAACAGAATATGGACCCTAGCCAATCTATACTGGTTACAAGGCATTGGAACAGGAACTGTTAAAAATACTTGGATTTTATTTCTAATAATTATAAAGACAACTTAATATTAGGAGGAGAGTTTAACTGTATATTTGATATTTCTGAAACTACAAATAAAAGATCACTGTGTACATCTGCTTATCAAAAACTTTAAACAAGTGGGTAGAATAATTTCATCTTGTAGATACTTTCAGATTTAAAGAAGATAAATCATTGTTGTTTTCCCATCAAGATCACATATTTGGTACCCAAACTAGAATAGATAAAATATTTTCTGCCCATGGCTTATACTCTAAAATCATTACTTTCTCAATCACTCCCTGCCCCTTTTCAGACCACAATTAATTGATACTAAAACTTCAAAATGGGCACAAACCATTAATCTTTAACTCCAAAATTCCAGTATATATAACTAAATTTAAAGAGTTCAAACCCTGGTTATTATCTGAATTACAGTTCTTCTTAGATATTAATTACACCACAGAGATACATAAAATAATGATATGAGACTCATTAAAACCTTACATATGTGGTAAAATCCTAACTTGGTATAAAAAAAATCAGAAAATGAGATTCTGAATTATTAGATCTACAATCCAAACTTTTGTCAGTAAAATCTGAAAAAAAATCAAAATCATTTAGAGATGAAAAAGAAAGAAGTTTTAAACAATAAATACAATGTAATTCTAACAAATAAAACTAGCTTAGCTTTAGAAAAACTTAAAATGAATACCTTGGCCACTTCTCCAAAATATCTACATAATGTATCCACAAGAATCAAAATACAATCAAAAGCTAATAACATTAAAAGTATCTTCCATGAAAAGAAAGGGAAAAATGTCTCAGATATAGATGACATTCCTGATGCCTATAGAAATCACTATATAGAACATTTCCAAAAAGAAAATATACATATCAATCAATTAAATCTAATTGAAAATGTTCTAATATAAAAAAATACCAGAAAAATTAAAACTAGATCTGCAAGCACCGATATTCTACAAAGAAATTACAGATACGATAAAAAGAGGGTAAAAATAATAAAGCTCCAGGTATAGATGGTATAATTATGGAAATATATAAACTTTTTCCTTCAAAGATACTATCCCTCTTCCATAAAACTCTATTAGAAATTCAGTCACAACCTTTAATACCACCCTCTTGGAGATATTTCTTAATCACACCAATCCTGAAGGAAAACAGATCTCCAAACCTTTGTAACTCATATAGACCTATATCATTATTAAGTAATGACTATAAGATATTTATGACAATATTAACTAACAGAATGAAAATACCACTATCCAAAACAATAAATAATGATAAAACCGGATTTATATATCATAGACACTCACATGACAATATTAAAAGGAGAATTTCTCTTATAGATTATGTTAATAAAGAAAGTAAAGAAACACTCATAATTGGCTTAGATGTAGGGAAAGCTTTTGATTCCCTGAAATGGGACTATTTTTTTTTTCAAAATCCTAATGCCATTTGAATTTCCTGCAGCCTTTGTTCATCTCCTAAAGAATATATATACAAATAATTTACCATATGTCAAGTTAGGTCCTTTTACCTCTGAATCTATACATATAACAAAAGGCACTAAACAGGAATGTCCCATGTCACTGATTCTATTTGCTCTGGCTATTGAAATATTGGCAGATTCAATTCATAACAATATAAAAATCAAAGGAACTGATGTTTATGAACAATACAATTCTAAAGCAATGCTATTTGCTGATGACATATTACTAACATTATTTAATACAAAAGAGAAATTAGAAGAATTAGATATATTAATTGACAAATTTCACATGACTTCAGGACTCCAATTCAATAAATCAAAATCAAAATTTTTATTTTCAAATAAAAAAAAGAACTGCAGACTAAGGGGAATCACATCATAGGGAAATAAGAATCAACCTTAAAATATCTAGGAATTGAGTTATGCAAGGATAATAATGAATTAGTCTCAAAAAACTACAATAATATCAGCAACACAATTAAAATCTCTGTGGAAAAATGGAACAAAATAATATTGACATTTGAAGATAGACTACAGTTAATAAAAATGGTTTTACTGCCGAAGATCCTATATATATATATATATATATATAGCCTTGGTAATACAACTGTTACCAGAAAGGAATATACTTAAAGAAATAAATTCATGCCTAATAAAATTTTTAAGGTTTCCCAAAAGAAACAGAATAACTTTAATACATCATATCAGACCATGGAAACAGGGAGGATTAAACTTTTCTGATATAGAAACATATATTAAAGCATCAGTATGTAAAACAATCTCAGATTGGATAAATCCAAATTACTCTGCAAATTGGAAAGAATTACTAACTGTAATATCAATAAATTAATTTGATTTCCAAAAAACATGCAAATAGATAAAAACAATTTGCCATGGCACATATGTATTAGTATGCAATATAACATAACTAAACCCACTAAAACTCTTATGATTAATTATTACATTGACTCATTTAGGAAAATTATTAATCCAAATATAGATTTAAAAATATGATTTGATCTTTTAACACCATTTATAGTCACAAAGAACTTTCCACATAAAATATATAGAGAAATTATTAATTCCTGGGAACAGAAAGGATTTGTTTGTTGGCTCCAATGTATCAAAGAACTAAAAGTTTTAGATATGCAAGTAATAAAAACAACATACAAAATTCCACAACAGGACTAGCTAACTTTACAGAGTATTCTGTCATATTCACAAGATTTAAGTAGAATAATTAACAATTCTTCATTTAAAGAAATGCATAAATTTACAAAATGCATATATGAAATCATATATAACGACTTTGACATGGGAAAAACTAATTCAAAATTTTACAAAATATTGATAAACTATAAAACAACACCCCAAACCTCATATTGGAAATATATAACAAAAGGACACTCAATACAGTTAACTGAAGATATTAAAACAAATATCTTATTAATGATAAAATATACATTCTTTACACAATACTGGAATTTTTTTAATTGGAAATGTTTGCACAGAGCATTCTTAACCCCAGACAGAATCAGTAAAATTAGTTCTTCCATAAAAGGAATATGTTGGAGATGTGAACAAGTACACAATGTAGATTGGAACCACATTTTCTTTGATTGTGTTAAAATTAATCAATTTTAGAATGGTATTAATAACTTTCCTACAAGCTTTATTTAATGAATCATTTTATTTAACTAAAGCTCTTGTATTATTAAATGTGAACAAAGGTCCTCATTTGAATAGGTCAACCATGTATCTAGTATGGACTATACTTGCAATTTCAAGGAAGTGTATAACAAGAAGATGGAATACAAACACAATACCAACTTTGGAAGACTTCTACAGCCTACTGAAGACCACAGCATTATTGGAAATTAAAATTAAAGAACTAAGAATTTATCCAATGCCATTTATCAACAACTCTTGGGGAAAAGTCTAATCGTTGATTGACACTATACAATAATTGATCAGACACTCTGATAATGGATTGGACATACTTATAAAGTAACTGTATACATTAAGATCTGTTATAGTGTCAGGCTAATGTAAACAGTGTACATAGTTATTTAAGATGTCATGTATAAATACTACAGAATTCATTCAAATGTATTTGAAAAATAAAAAAAAAATTTGAGAAACTATGAAAATCTACAGCTGGTATTTATGGTATTATTCCTCAACATAAGAGTTGTTAGGATAGTAATTTAGAAGATTTTGTGTGGATTGCTAATGCCCACCATCAGATTACACTTCCACATTTGCAGATGTTTGTATCGGTGTACAGTCACAGCTTCACTGTGTGTGGCGATTTCTCTTTTCTCCACAGGTGTACAACCTTAGAGTTAGAATAAATAATTAAGGGCGTGTGTGGTGGTGGTGGGGTATAGGGGTGATCAACCCCTATAAAAATGCTTTTTGTAGTCTATATGTTCTTTAGAATGTTTCCAGTGAAATGTTTTTTCAGTTTAATGTACTTTCAGTCCTTTTTTAAACCATATGACTTTCATTTAAATGTATATTTGAAGAAATGTACTAAAATCTTATATGTATAAATATATATATATATATATATATATATATATATATATATATATATACATACACAAATGTAAATGTAGATATATGATCTGTATTGACTCATCAAAACAAAAAACAATGAATACAAAGTACTCAAATTTGTTCACAACTCAAACATGAACACACTAAAAAAAGTACACATAGATTCTCGGGCTCTCAGACTGACCACACAGACACCAGCAGTTCAAAGAAGATAGTATTTATTCATACAATGGTTAGCGCTTTCACATGAGCTTCATCAGACCATGGTCAAAAAACTAAAAAGATATCATCTAATAAGGTATGATAAAATATATGTGTATATGCATATATACATATGTTTTATCATAAATTATTCGATGATCACTTTTTAGTTTTTTAACTTATCTTTGATTAGCTATTAGAATGTTTTTGAGCATGATTTTTTATGCATTGTTAGTGCAGCTCCTCTAGAGGACATACTGTTTTTATACTGATGGCATTGTTTGTTACAGTAACGTTTATTATAATTATTAATGGAGGGTGATTTAATGACAATAGTTATTAGTACAGAATCAGTTTGTCACTTCTTGCTGTTCGATAATTAATGGATAGTTCATATATGTTTTGTCGGCAATGCATAGAAGCATTTGTACCTTTAAGAAAGGGAGCTGTGCAACCACTAGATACAGTGTAACAGATGATGTTAACACTTTGCTTAATTACTATTTTGTTTCCTTGGCAGCTGTTTTTTAAACTGTATAAAAGCTTATTTTGTCTTTATCTGTGTTTAGTCTGATGAAACAGGTTGTTAACCTGTGAGAGGCCTTACCATTAATAAAGTTTCTCTACCATGGCCATGTATTGGTTCATTCACTTTTATTATTTTCTTTTGATAGTGTTTGTTCTTGGTGTTTAAAGATCATTAATCCTAGTTGCTGGTGCTTTTTTACTGTGGATTTTTAATATGCGTAGTACGTTGAGTGATGGTTCTATTTACACCAGAATCACTAAGTCTGATGTCACTATGTTGATGCATTTATGAAGTGTGTGATCACTTGAATAAGATTTTAATGACTTGAATTTTGTTAAGAGAGTTTATATGATTATTTATTAGTTGAGGACCATTTGATTCCTGCCATCCATGGTCTACCTAAATTCATAAGAATCCAATTAACCTCCCAATACTACCCATCGTATCAGGGTGTGGGTAGATGACTGAGCCCCTTTCTATTTTTGTTGAGCACCAATTGAGAGTGTTATTGGATAAGGCACCAGCCACCCTCAGAGGTACTGATGATTTTCTGTGGACACTGGGGGACTTGTGTTGTCCAATTTGTTTGTGCAAATAAAGGACTGCTCCTAGTGACACTGGACATCTGCACTTTATTCACTATCATACCTGATGACTTTGGTTTGGAGTCTATAAGGAATTTTCTTTGTAAGAACAGTGGTTACATGAATAAGCATATTAACATGATTTGTATGTTATTAGAGTTGATTTTAGATTATAAAATTGTTATATTCACTGATGAGTTTTATTGGCAGAAACTAGGTGTTGTGAAGGGACCACTCTGTGCAAAGAGTTATGCAAACAGTTTTGGCTAATTGGGAAGATGAAATGGTGTTCACCAACCATGCTTTTAGTTCTCACTTAGTTTTTTTACAAGCGCTTTGTCGACGATGTTTTTATTCTATGGAAAGGCTCAGTTGAATGTTTGCACAATTTTGTCACCTATCTGGAAAGCTGTAGTCAGTGTTTTAGATTTACTGTGAAATATTCTGACAATAAAACAGATGTCTTTGATGTATCTTTAATGATCAATGATGAGGGTATGATTGAGACATCTATTTTTAGGAAGGAGTGCTGGAAAATAGCCTCCTACATGGTTCCAACATGCATCCTACCCATACATATAAGAACATTTTGAAAGGCCAGTTCCTTAGAATTTCCAGATTGCATACTGATGATGATGATAATTTGTTGGCTACTTCACAAAATTTTGTATGTAGAGGCTGCCGGCGACAGGAAGTTAAATGTTTTTCCTCAGAGATTCAAGCTCTGAAATCAACTGCTAGGAAGCCCTATTTTAGAAGAGAACCAGACTTTATGCATAGGCAGGGGAGCTCACTTCATAGAAGTAGAGTATTCTTGACTTATTAAAGTGACATCAATATTGTCTGTGTCAATATTGGAAGGAACTGGCCAATTCTTCTTTCTGATGCCAAAATCAGAGAAATGGTGTGTGGCAGACCTAGCTTTGTTTTCGAAAATAATTTCTCACTTAAGAGACAATTATGTTATGGCTCTCAGAGGTTTAGTTGTAAGTCAAATAAAAAGGGTATATTTCCTTACAGAGCCTGCAAAACTTGCAGCTTGGTGCCATGCATTAATGTTTTTATACATCCTGTAACACAGAGAAGTTTTACTGTTCATTTGTATGCAGACTGTAAGACTGGTAATCTAGTTTATCTAGCTGACTGCAGATTCTGTGAAACATTCTATCTTGGTAAAACCAACAGACTTTTAAAAGTTTGTGTACTACAGCACCTTAGTGATATTAAATGTAAGAATATTTTAAATGCTTTGTATAATCATATTCAAGACAACAGAAGTCATTCTTTTACTTTTATAGTGCTGGAAGCTGTTACTGTTAATTTAAGAGGTGGTGATCTTATAAACAAAACTGAAATAGCTGAGATGAAGTGGATAGCTTATTTGCAAGCAGACAAGTATTGTGGTTTAAATGGGAATGTTCACTTAAAACCTGCTTTGAAAGCAAGGCCATTACATCACAGATTTTTTGTATGCTGCTTCCTTTGTGATTGGCTGTCATATATTTAAATATCCTGTGTTACTTCCTGTTTGTTAAGTCTGAAGAAGCACACAAGTGTGAAAGCGCTTATCTGTTTTTTATGCATTTTTATTTCATTAAAGTGTATGTTATTAGCCACGGTGGTCAGACTACTTTTCTTTGTTTGGATATTTTGCATGGTTTTAGAGTGACCTTTGGTTGCCTGCATTTCTTCTTTTTTGTTTACCTAATATATAAAGAACTAAGTTACAAATTATGTTAAAAACTTCCAAAAATAATACTGTTTATCCAGGGGACTGATAGCATGTATTCTGTCAGGCTTAATGAAAATATATGGAAATGTACATAAATATAGCAATTAAACATAAGACTTTCTGAACTGAGCACTTCCTTCAGAGAAATGTTTTCATCAAAGTGTAGTTTTTCTAGTAAACTCAAGGGAGATTAGAAATGGCAGTTTCTAATGCAAATTATAAATACAGAAAACACTGCTATAACAGCAAGGAACTGATAGCATTTACACTGACTTGTCCACAGTATTTACATGTAAGTATAAAGAAACACAAACTAAGTAAAATAACACCAAAAGAAGCTTCCTTACAGACTTCTGAGATAAATAATTCCTTTAGAGAATTTTTTACAGCAAAAGACAATTTTCCTCTTACACTCCTGCATTAGAAATGTCAGATTTCAAACTGACTTATAAACATGCAGGGATACTGCAATAAACCATAGTGCTGATGTAATTTATACTGCCCCGTCCACTTTTGGGTATTAAAGAAATGTAATTAAACACACAATGTGTACACATCACTAGATATTTTGATTCTTGTAATACAGTACTTATTTTTTCTAAAACAAAAGTTATCAAAGATAAATTCAGTCCTGTTTAAAATGTGAAAAAATAACCTTAAAGAAATATGAGAGAGGAGCTACTGCAGCAGTGATCAGTATGATGAGCATAGTACAGTTGTGTAAGTTGAACTTATCATAACAGTAGATGTTTGAATGATCACTGCTGCAGTAGCTACTCCCTCACTCCATCCCCGTTTAAGTTTTGTTGCTCCTAACATAGTCCTTTCTGGGCTCAGCCTCCCTCTTTCTGCTGGCAGGAAAGCTCTGCAGGGCCTTGTGCCCAAACTTGACTTTTACCCAGCTCAGCATGAGCTGTTTGACTCTTTGGGCATGTGGAAGGTACCCTGAAGTTTTGGAAGCTGGCCAGCATTTATATCCTTGGCAGATATTGGTTGATGAATAACGAATAGAGAAAAGGAACATGCTTTAAGTAAAACAATAGATTGCTCAGAAGGATGTGCCAGAAACAATTTATTTCATTTATACTGATGTAGATACCAGTGGAATTGGCACAATCAATATTATGAAACTGAGATGGTGTTAATGATACATAAAGTATGGATGTATTCACAGGTTCATAAGTGTGTACTAGGCTAATGGCCCTGGAGCCTTTACAAGGCTAGTCCATAGGATTACACTTGCATCGCGCCACCCGACCTTAGTTCCCAGTACCTCTCTGTCAAGTAGAGCCACTGGAATGATCCCTGGGGTGAATTTTATATTTCCCATCCACTCATCAAGATTTCTCTTGAAGAGGGCCAGTGAGGCACTCCACTTGACATGTATGGGAAGTCTATTCCATAGCATGGGCACTCTCTGGGTTATGAACCTGTCCCTCCAACTTATTCTGTTGATTGTGGTAATGAGGGTGAGATCTCTGGAGTGTGTAGTGCGGAGGGATTGGGATTTCTTTAGATGTAGCATTTTTAACAGAGCTGGGTCAGACATGGCTTTGTAAGTCAAGCAGAGATCGCCTCTAAGTAGGCGATATGAGACAGAGAATAGTTGGAGTTTTTTGAGTCTGTCCATATAGGACAAGTGTTTAAGGCCTAAGATCCTCTTTGTGACGTATTTTTGCGGCCTCTCCAGTTGTTGTAGGTGTCTAGTGAGGTACATGCCAAATGGGGCATTGTACTATGTAGAAGAGATTGAGCAATAACCCACATACAAATGTGTCTTAAGTACAGTATGCCATCAGGATTTGTCAAGCACCACAGGGCAGACAAGTAACAGATATCATAAAGCTATCCATGTGAATAAATGTCAGTCCAAACAAAGCTCCATCTTTCTATAGCTGGTTATCTCATGACTATTCCAGATCTGGTATCCAGCATCCCATCCTGTTTTAATTCTTTAGATGGCATGCTCATAAGTGTTGTATCGGCCACATTTTGTTGAATCACTATAGATTTGGAGAAGTAACACACATTTATTTTATATCTTTTATCTGTCAAGTACCACACAGTTTTATATCCAGTCACTTTTTTCATCCAAGTTATATCACAGCTGTGGCTAATAAAACTAACAAAATGAACCTTTGCAGGGATGCAGTTTAGATTCTTAATTTGACTTGGTACAAGTTAAATAAAACTGTGCACTTTGAGGTGAATACACAATAGTAATATTTGTCTGTGTTGGAAATGGCTGTTGAACCATGATTTTATTTGCTAGTGTATTAGTAAACTCAATTGAATTGATTAGATGTTAAGCTATTGAATTAATTTTTATCAACTTGTTTAAATGAAAGAATGATCAACATTAACTAGTATTGTGTAATATTTTACTTGTCTGAAACTGTATCCTATATAACTTGTCAAAATAACAAGCCAATTTATTTTCTTTCTTTTAGGCATTGCCTGCTTTTGAAGAGCGGGCATATGTTCTTCGTATGTCATTGGAAAAGTTAAAGAATATTGAGGACCCAGAAATATTTTTACGCAGGTCTGTGCTCATTAATAATTTAATGAAGAGGATCAGAGGGGATATTATAATGCAGAGTGGATGGTGTATTTCTGCATATACTTTGGGTGGAATGTTTCCTCAAGAATGGTTTGTACCCCAAAACTGCCAATATGGTAAAAGAAGCAGACTATCCAAGGAGAACTCCGACAGCTTGCAGGCTTATTGTTTTTATCAAGAATGCAGTAGCCCCTATTTTACTATGCCTGTCTCTGCATGCACCAGTGATTCACATTACTTTCCTTCCTCTTCATCAACGCCACCTTGTTCTCACCATCACTCCTCACCAATCTTGCCTTCCTCATCCCAGGAAATCGATCATTGCTTAGATCACACTGCCATTTATCAGAATAAGGTGCAAATATCCTCTGCTGAGACTGTTATTTCTAATGCAAAGTCTCTTGCTAATCATAATACGACCAAACTAAATAAGAAAAAAATGAATAAAACCAGCTGGGAGAGTGCAGATGTTGCTGAACGTTATAGACCATGTAAAGATGAAGAGCTCAAGCTGTGCAAAGGACGATTAAGCAAGTATCCCGAGAATGAATGTAATGAAAAGAGCAGCACAAATGGAGCCTGGAAGAAACATTTACAAAGAAGGGACTGTACAACTGCTGATAAGCTCTGTTACAAAAAAAGGAAACAAGATATAACAAAGTACTCTGTATATCATGGCATTACATGCAATCATTGCAGTATAATGATCTGTATTTATTACATAGTTCTGTTATGTCACAATGCATACATGTTAGCACTTAAAACAGGTACTAAGGTGCTAGTACACAAAGCAGTGTCAGAAAGGCATTCTGTTTACTTAATACTGTAGTATACTTTAGTGCTTGAACAAGGTACACAGCAGAAAACAACTGAGACCAAAGTACTCGTTTATCACTGCAGTTTACAACATTAAGAAAGACAACTGTGAATATATAATCCATGAACTGAAATACAAATGGGAACAAATCAGAAAAAAGTTAGTGATATACTATACCATTTATTCTGGAATAGTTTACTGCCTGGAGTACCACCAAAGACACAGCTCACATGCCCTTCTTGTGTCCCCCGTACTTTATTTGTGACATCTCCTTCTCCTGTCCCCCACACTTTGTGACCTCTCCTTTTCCTGTCCCCCACACTTTGTGACATCTCCTTCTCCTGTCCCTCATACTTCATTTGTGACATCTCCAAAAGGCTGCTCCATGTGCTTAAATTCACTTATGCCAGAGCATCAGGTCACTGCTGGAAGCCTTTTCAGTTTCTCCCCTCTGCTTTGTACAAGTAAATGTTTTTCACAGCTCCTCTGGTCCCCCTCCCATAATTTAATTCTAAGGCCATGATCTACGCTCATTGTGACTGAATTTCTTCCCCCCTTATCTAGCCATGATACTTATGTCATTCGCACTTACCTTTTTTTCTCTGAAGTCCATGTTGATTTATTGGGTGTAGCATCTAGAATGGGGCACAATACATGAAGCATTATGTACTACCAATCTGTACAGGGCTTTACAGTGCCACCTGATGTACTACCAACCTGTACAGGACTTTACAGTGCCACCTGATGTAATCTGTACAGGACTTTACAGTGCCACCTGATGTACTGCCGAACTGTACAGGGCTTTACAGTGCCACCTGATGTACTATTCATCTGTACAGGACTTTACAGTGCCACCTGATGTACTGCCGATCTGTACAGAGCTTTACTGTGCCACCTTATGTACTACCAATCTGTACAGGGCTTTACAGTGCCACCTGATGTACTGCCGATCTGTACAGGGCTTTACAGTGCCACCTTATGTACTGATGGTCTGTACAGGGCTTTACAGTGCCACTTGATGTACTACCAATCTGTACAGGGCTTTACAGTGTCACCTGATGTACTACCAATCTGTACAGGACTTTACAGTGTCACCTGATGTACTACCAATCTGTATAGGGCTTTACAGTGCCACTTGATGTACTACCAATCTGTACAGGGCTTTACAGTGCCACCTGATGTACTACCAATCTGTACAGGACTTTACAGTGTCACCTGATGTACTACCAATCTGTATAGGGCTTTACAGTGCCACCTGATGTACTACCAATCTGTACAGGACTTTACAGTGCCACCTGATGTACTACCAATCTGTACAGGGCTTTATGGTGTCACCTGACATATTACTTATCTGTACAAGGCTTTACAATGCCACCACTTCTTCACTGATATCACACGTCTGTATGGACCATCTCATATGACTGCTTTCTGGCTTACTTTATCATGTTACTTTATTGCATTTCAGTTATTGTAAATAATAAGCTGTGTTCTAAGATTGCTACTACTACCTAATACAATAAGTACATTGTAAAAAGTCTGTGGCCCCACTCTATGATTTCACAATTATCTTTTTTTTTTTTCATTTTTATAATTATTATCAGTTTTGCACTGGATTTGGCCTTGTAATGCTTGATCAGCTGGCTGCCATTTTTTCAGATTCTTTTTTCATCTTTAGCCTCCCCAGTGTCCTCACTCCATCGAAGGTTACTTACAGACTGCCAGACATATTCACCCATCCATTCTCCAATGTTTTTTAATACACTTTCTGAATATGCCAGACCCTAATACCAGGGATTTCATTTAACGGTAGATATTGGTTACAGCTGAGACATCTGTAAGTCCTTTTGTAACCAATATAGTTTGTATTGTAGAACTTGAGATAAAGGTTTATAATTGTTTATTAACAAAATAATAGGTAGATTATAGTATTTGTAACCACTATGGATCTAATGAAATGGTCATTTCTAGCTTGCGTGACTCTAGAGAAATCATGTTACTGCCTCATAGTGATGCAAATAGCACTTTACCGGTTGCATTCCTTCTTCCACACACCCATTTGTTAACCCCTGAAAAAAGCATGCTTAGATGATCAGTTTTTATTACTTTGTGAGCCATTGTCAGGATGTTCATCTTGTCCCATCTTCTGTGTGAAATAAGTGATTGACCTTAACTGAAATTTGGAATGGGCACACCCTTGTACATGTGCACAAACACATACCTATTACTGTGTGCAGATCTGCTGTATAAAGGAACACATTTTGACTTCATATTTAGGTAACATTTTTCCTCCCCTCAGTGACACAATGCTATTTTGGCTCAGATATACAATTAAAATGCATCTATTAATTAACCCTTCAAGAGCTTTTTTTATTTCTTTGCTCACCCTACCATAATATTTATTCTGTTCATTGTCATTTCTGTAGCTTGACTAGATCAGGAAGTTGTGAGTGAGCAGCTGTTGTCAGTAGAGAGGGAGGAGGGGTTCTAGCTCAGCTCTTGGGTGACACTTAGCTGGAGCACTAGAAGTTGTACCTGCAGGTAACAGCTTACGGAGCATGTGACTCAGAGTGGTGTGCCTCCCATACCAAGAATAGCAATGTGTAACAGCACACCCATTTATTGAATGAGCAGTGATATTGGACTCCAGGAAGCTTGCTGAAAGGCTTGCTTTGTAGGGCTAAGTGGGTTGACAGCTCCACTAGCCCTGAAAGCAGACATGCTCCATGCCACCTGACTCTCACCAGAAGGAGATCAAGTGGACTGATTGGGCTGCCCTGGTAGGAAAGAATGCACCACATGACTCTTCCCTGTAACATTAGATGCCTGACCCTCACTACTGACTGAACAAATGGCCCAATTTGATGCAAGTCAGGGAGCCTTTGGGTAGGTTCTGTGAAGGTAGGGGATTAGAAGGAGGAGAAAAGCGTAAGGCTGACCACGAACTTATGGATGCTATGTTGAGTAAAGACAGCCATATAATTTTCTTTAGCTGTGTTTATAAACTTAACAAGCAATAACTAGCAATGCCACAAGCTTATTTTTGGTAATATCATATACTTTAATCCTGAGTCAAGTGGCAGTATCCTAGTGGATAAGTGTTGCTCCTAACTCACATCGCTCACCTACTCTGTTGCTCCCCATATCCACCAGTTGTCTCCCTCACAAAATCACACTCATTCAAGTCCCATTGGTCCTATCCAAAGCCAAGAACACTATATCCATTGGTTCTGAAAATATATTGAGCCAACCTTCTTATCAGCATCTTTCCTTTACCTATTTAATCTCAGCCTGTCTACAGGGTATATCCCTGATGCCTGGAAAAGTGCCTCCATGATGCCAATGTATAAGGACAAATCTACTACTGATCCAAGCAAATACAGATCATTTAGTGAGACAAGTGTTATACATAAGGTTATTGGAGGGTGTGTGTCTAAATTAATTAGATATTAGTTATCTCTGGACCCTAGTCCTAATAAATGTATCTTTGTCAAAGCCATATTCTGTCTCTTAAACTTGATTAGCACCCCACCTTCAGAAAGGTCAATAAAATCATGGAAAGAGACATTCTAGACAAATTACCTATTTTAACTTGGCCAAGCTTTTGTTACAATCCCCCTTGTAGGCATTATTGCTAGGTTAAAACAGCTCATCATAAACCCTTTTTTTCCTATGGCTAGCCACTTGGCAGTCAGGAAGAGCTTGCACAGAAAGGTAGCTGATGTCCTCTGAATGTAGAATATCACTAGTGCTGTCCAGTAACATTCATCCATGTATCTTCTCATTTTTGCTGTTTACTTTTCCAATATCTGACCTCAAGTTCAAAGCCTATGGCTAGATACGTTTGCTGATGACTGCAGATTCAAAGCAGTCATTAGCACTCCTATAGACGCTCAGATACTCCCAACAGTGGCTTAACTATCTCAGCTATACCAACCATAATCTTAAACAAAATGCTAACAAATGCAGTGTAGTTCTATTTGAGGTAAAGAAATATTCCAGCTCATACCACATGAGTAACTCCCTCCTCCAAACTGAAACTGTTAGCAATGCAGGCACTTACATCAACAAATGACAGTCACCTGCCCACCATGTCTGCACCATAGTTGGAAGATCATTCCTCTTTGCCCAGTTAATCTCCAAAGCCGATTTATTTAGAACTGAAGAAGTCATATTTTCTTTCTTCTCATCCACAGTCTATCATTGAATGCAATGCCCCCTTTAGTGTATGCATCTCCAATCATCTTGCCCAACTTGATAGACAAAGATTCTTGACTATGTAAGTCACAGGACCTAAGTCCCAGCTACCCAGATAGACTAGCTACCCTGTCCCTGTGCTCAGTCTCCTATAGGCTCCTTCATGGTGACCTATGATTAGGCTTTCATAGCATGCAAACTCATGACGAATTCAACCTCCTCCAACCAATGGTTCCACAAATACCTGCATCAAGTACCTTAATCTCATTCAGCAAATACATTGCAACTGATAATGGGACATGTTCCTAACACAAGGAGTTCACCACCTGTGGAATAAGTTTTATCTACAGTATCATAGCTACTTTCAAGGTCAAGCTAGATGATTGGATGACTTTTCATAAATCAACACTGGGATAGCCTCTGCAGTATTCATTGAAAATGTGATGAACACAGGTAAAGCACAGCAAACTCAATGGCAGATTACATTGACTTACTTGGCTAGACTCCTACATGATCTTCATAACTAGTGAACTAGTGTCTACCTATATATTTACAAACCTATGACTGTCTCATTCTGCTTATGTTCTGCCTGTCCTGTGTTCCTCTTGACATTTTTACCATCCACCTTTTCTTCTTTACCATCATCTGATTACCTTTCTTTCCATTTCTTTTGTGCCATTGCATTGAGACGGTACTGAGATTACTTTGTCATGCTTATGGTGACTTCTCATTCTGTCAGTCTTACCAGAAACTCATTATGAAGATAGGAGTCATCCTTTTTTTCCCAGAAACCTCTACTATCTCACTGTTATCTCCACTGCGCTTGATTCTGACATCTTCTCTACTCTTTAATGTTCCCTTTCAACTATCCAGATTTTCAACAAATGTCCAGATGTTTAGCTCATATTTTTGCTCAATTCCTTATAAAATGTATGGGTTTCTGTAAAATCATTGAGGACTTCAGTCTCTAAATAATGACAGACATTTAAGTTTCAGATGTTATATCATTCAGAAAATCCATGCTAATGCAAAACCTGTTATTTGATCAACTTTCTAAGTTTATAAGAGCAATATTTAAAAACAGTCACTATTTTTGGGCTCTTGTCCATCATAAATTTTAGCTTTGTCTAGAATTGTTGCTGTAAGAGATTAGGGGTATCATTCTCACCTAGAGATGATAGTGCTAGATTTTTAGATGTGATAAATGATACATAGCCGCATGTATCACTGCTGTTGCCCTAGTCATGACATTTATGCTATCTGCTCCTACTGCTTTACACAACTTGTAGTAATAGTAATACTAACAGTAGTAGTAGCTGTACTGCTTGTAGTAGTAGTAATAGTAATACTAATAGTAGTAGTAGCTGTACTGCTTGTAGTAGTAGTAATAGTAATACTAATAGTAGTAGTAGCTGTACTGCTTGTAGTAGTAGTAATAGTAATACTAATAGTAGTAGTAGCTGTAGCAGCAGAAATAGTAGACTGGGTTTATGGTCGGCCATTGAATGGCAAGTTCATCAAATGGCAATTCGCTGAACACAAACACTCGAATGTGCATTTCCTTCAGGAGGCACATAATCATAGAAAAACACATTGAACAGCCATAGTTGACCAACAGAAAGCAAACAGCATGGGCATACTTGTAGGTAAATTAGTGATAAGGAAACTTTCCCTTTCCCCACTGTAGTGCAATCTTGGAGTTGGTATATGTAGTTAGGAGGGGTGAAGGGGGTGCAGACCCCCACATTAGGAGGATTCATATCCTCCTAATGTGGGGTGCTGCACCCCCCCACACCCACCTAATTATATATACTAACTCCGAGGTTACACTGTAGGGAAAGGGAAAGTTTCCTTATTGCTACCTTACCTACATGTGTGTAAGTGCTGTTTAGTTTCTGTTGGCCAACTATGACTCTTCGTTGCATTTTTTTACGATGATGTGATTTCATGAAAGGGACTTTCAAGGGTTTACATTCTGCAAATGGCAGTTCAATGTATATAACATTATATGGCTGAACATAGACCAGTAGTAGGTGTAGTAGCAGCAGCATGGTAGTTGTAGCAATAGTAGCAGTAGTAGCTGTAGTAGCAGCAGAGGTAGTAGCACTAGTGCTATTAATAATGCTAGCAGTAGTAGTAGTAGCAGTAATAGCTGTAGTAGCAGCAGTGATAGCACTAGTACTATTAGCAATGATAGTAGTAGCAGTAATAGCTGTAGTAGCAGCAGTGATAGTAGCACTAGTACTATTAGTAATGATAGTAGTAGCAGTAATATCTGTAGTAGCAGCAGTGATAGTAGCACTAGTACTATTAGTAATGATAGTAGTAGCAGTAATAGCTGTAGTAGCAGCAGTGATAGTAGCACTAGTACTATTGGTAATGATAGTAGTAGCAGTAATAGTTGTAGTAGCAGCAGCAATGATAGTAGCACTAGTACTATTAGCAATGGTGGTAGTAGTGGCAATAGCTGTAATAACAGTAATGATACTAGCACTAGTACTATTAGTAATGGTAGTAATAGCTGTAATAGCTGTAGTAGCCGCAGTGATAATAGCACTAGTACTATTAGTAGTGGTAGTAGTAACTGTAGCAACAGCAGTAATAGCAGCACTCATGGTACTAGTAGTAGTAATAGCTGTAGTAGCAGCAGTGATAGTACTAGTAGTATTCATAGTGGAAACAATAGAAGTAGTAGCAGCAGCAGTATTAACAACAGTACTAGTAGCAGGAGTAGTGGTAGGAGCAGGTACAAACCAATCTTTGTGAAATGAACCAAAACCAGTTATACCTTAAGAATGGCAACCACCACTCTGAGCTCACAAAAAATGTCTTTAAATAAAGCAGTGATGTGGCACTCGAGTACACTGCCCTATTTATTTTTTCTGTCCTCTGTGTAACTGTGATGCTAAAATTCATTTTACTATATGAGTATATTTAAGGAATTTGACACGTGCATTTTTGTACCTTTTCAAGTCTACACCAAGCTGGCATGAGTAAGTAACGTGTAGATTTAAAAAATGCCCAACACAGGCTGATATCCCTATCTTTAGTATTTGCACATTATAAGGTCACTGTCCCAGTGTCATCCTAGCAAACCCCATTCCAAAATATTTACTTTATGTATCTCAGGGTGCCAAGCAAACACACACTGTCAGTTTCACAGTAAAACAAAACTAATAAGTAAGGTCGTAGTCCAAAATTCTGCAGTTCTGTCAGCCTTTGTGTTTAAGGGGCAGTGACACTAGTACCCCACCTTTGTGTTTAAGGGGCAGTAACACTAGTACCCCACTTTTGTGTTCAAGGGGCCATGACAGTACCCCATCTGTGTTTAAGGGGCAGTGAAACTAGTCCCCCACCTTTGTGTTTAAGGGTCAGTGAAACTAGAACCCCACTTTTGTGTTTAAGGGGCAGTGAGACTAGTACCTCACCTTTCTGTTTAAGGGGCAGTGAAACTAGTCCCCCACCTTTGTGTTTAAGGGGCAGTGGCACTAATTACCCACCTTTGTGTTTAAGGGGCAGTGACACTAGTACTCCACCTTTGTATTTAAAGGGCAGTGAAACTAGTCCCCCACCTTTGTGTTTAAGGGGCAGTGACACTAGTACCCCACCTTTGTGTTTAAGGGGCAGTGAAACTAGTAACCCACCTTTGTGTTTAAGGGGAAGTGAAACTAGTATCCCACCTTTGTGTTTAAGGGGCATTGACAGTAGTACTCCACCTTTGTGTTTAAGGGGCAGTGAAACTAGTCCCCCACCTTTGTGTTTAAGTGGCAGTGGCACTAATTCCCCACCTTTGTGTTTAAGGGGCAGTGACACTAGAACCCCACCTTTGTGTTTAAGGGGCAGTGAAACTAGTCCCCCAGCTTTGTGTTTAAGGGGCAGTGACACTAGTACCCCACCTTTGTGTTTAAGGGGCAGTGACACTAGTACCCCACCTTTGTGTTTAAGGGGCAGTGACACTAGAACCCTATCTTTGTGTTTAAGGTGCAGTGACACTAGTACCCTACCTTTGTGTTTAAGGTGCAGTGAAACTAGTCCCCCACATTTGTGTTTAAGGGGCAGTGGCACTAATTCCCCACCTTTGTGTTTAAGGGGCAGTGACACTAGTACCCCAACTATGTGTTTAAGTAGCAGTGAAACTAGTCCACCACCTTTGTGTTTAAGAGGCAGTGACACTAGTATCCCACCTTTGTGTTTAATGGACAGTGTCACTAGTACCCCACCTTTGTGTTTAATGGACAGAGACACTAGTACCCCACCTTTGTGTTTAATGGACAGTGACACTAGTACCCCACCTTTGTGTTTAAGGTGCAGTGACACTAGTACCCTACCTTTGTGTTCAATTGGCAGTGACACTAGTACCCCACCTTTGTGTTTAATGGACAGTGACACTAGTACCCCACCTTTGTGTTTAATGGACAGTGACACTAGCACCCCACCTTTGTGTTTAATGGACAGGGACAGTGACACTAGTACCCCACCTTTGTGTTTAATGGATAGTGACACTAGTACCCCACTTTTATGTTTAATGGACAGGGACACTAGTACCCCACCTTTGTGTTTAATGGACAGTTACACTAGTATCCCACTTTTGTGTTTAAGGGGCAGTGAAACTAGTGCCCCACCTTTGTGTTTAAGGGGCAGTGACACTAGTACCCCACCTTTGTGTTTAATGGACAGAGACACTAGTACCCCACCTTTGTGTTTAAGGGGCAGTGAGACTAGTACCCCACGTTTGTGTTTAATGGACAGTGACACTAGTACCCCACCTTTGTGTTTAAGGGGCAGTGACACTAGTACCCTACCTTTGTGTTTAATGGACCGTGACACTAGTACCCCACCTTTGTATTTAAGGGGCAGTGACATTAGTATCCCACCTTTGTGTTTAATGGACAGTGACACTAGTACCCTACCTTTGCATTTAAGGTGCAGTGAAAGTAGTACCCCACCTTTGTGTTTAATGGACAGTGACACCAATACCCCACCTTTGTGTTTAAGGGGCAGTGACACTAGTACCCCACCTTTGTGTTTAAGAGGCAGTGACACTAGTACCCAAAGTTTGTGTTTAAGGAGTAGTGAAACTACTACCCCACCTTTGTGTTTACGGGGAAGTGAAATTAGTCCCCCACCTTTGTGTTTAAGGGTAAGTGAAACTAGTATCCCACCTTTGTGTTTAAGGGGCAGTGACAGTAGTACCCCAACTTTGTGTTCAAGGGGCAGTGACACTAGAACCCTACCTTTGTGTTTAAGGTGCAGTGACACTAGTACCCTGCCTTTGTGTTTAAGCTGCAGTGAAACTAGTCCCCCACCTTTGTGTTTAATGGGTAGTGGCACTAATTCCCCACCTTTATGTTTAAGGGGCAGTGACACTAGTACCTCACCTATGTGTTTAAGAGGCAGTGAAACTAGTCCTCCACCTTTGTGTTTAAGGGGCAGTGACACTAGTACCCCACCTTTGTGTTTAATGGACAGTGACACTAGTATGCCGCCTTTGTGTTTAATGGACAGTGACACTAGTACCCCACCTTTGTGTTTAATGGACAGTGACACTAGTACCCCACCTTTGTGTTTAAGGCGCAGTGACACTAGTACCCTACCTTTGTGTTTAATGGGCAGTGACACTAGTACCCCACCTTTGTGCTTAATGGACAGTAACACTAGTACCCCACCTTTGTGTTTAATGGACAGTGGCACTAGTACCCTACCTTTGTGTTTAAGGTGCAGTGACACTAGTACCCTACCTTTGTGTTTAATGGACAGTGACACTAGTACCCCACCTTTGTGTTTAAGGGGCAGTGACACTAGTACCCCACCTTTGTGTTTAATGGACAGTGCCACTAGTACTCCACCTTTGTGTTTAATGGACAGTGACACTAGTACCCCACCTTTGTATTTAATGGACGGTGACACTAGTACCACACTTTTGTGTTTAATGGACAGGGACACTAGTACCCCAACTTTGTGTTTAATGGACAGTGGCACTAGTACCCCACCTTTGTGTTTAATGGACAGTGACACTAGTCCCCGACCTTTGTGTTTAATGGATAGTGACACTAGCACCCCACCTTTGTGTTTAATGGACAGTGACGCTAGTAGCCCACCTTTGTGTTTAATGGACAGTGACACTAGTACCCCACCTTTGTGTTTAATGGACAATGACACTAGTACCCCACCTTTGTGTTTGAGGTGCAGTGACACTAGTACCCCACCTTTGTGTTTAAGGTGCAGTGACACTAGTACCCCACCTTTGTGTTTAAGGTGCAGTGACACTAGTATCCTGCCTTTGTGTTTAAGGTACAGTGACACTAGTCCCCCATCTTTGTGCTTAAGGTGCAGTGACACTAGTCCCCCACCTTTGTGTTTGAGGTGCAGTGACACTAGTACTCCAACTTTGTGTTTAATGGACAGTGACACTAGTAGCTTACTTTTGTGTTTAAGGTGCAGTGACACTAGTATCCTGCCTTTGTGTTTAAGGTACAGTGACACTAGTCCCCCATCTTTGTGCTTAAGGTGCAGTGACACTAGTCCCCCACCTTTGTGTTTGAGGTGCAGTGACACTAGTATCCTGCCTTTGTGTTTAAGGTACAGTGACACTAGTCCCCCATCTTTGTGCTTAAGGTGCAGTGACACTAGTCCCCCACCTTTGTGTTTGAGGTGCAGTGACACTAGTACTCCAACTTTGTGTTTAATGGACAGTGACACTAGTAGCTTACTTTTGTGTTTAAGGTGCAGTGACACTAGAACCCTACCTTTGTGTTGAAGGTGCAGTGACACTAGTACCCCACCTTTGTGTTTAAGGTGCAGTGACACTAGTACCCTACCATTGTGTTTAAGGTGCAGTGACACTAGTTCCCCACCTTTGTGTTTAAGGTGTAGTGACACTAGTCCCCCACCTTTGTGTTTAAGGTGCAGTGACACTAGTACCCCACCTTTGTGTTTAAGGGGCAGTGACACTAGTGACCTTAGATTCCAGTACTATGTACTTTCCAGTTCCAAACTCTCATGCTTCATTTCTTATCCTGTGTCGAACTGCAAGGTATGCAACTACCAAAAGCCTTGCTTTTACTTTAAATATGGCTTCTTATGTCCCTTTGTACCCACTTTTGTGTTTAATGGACAGTGACACTAGTACCCCACCTTTATGTTTAATGGACAGTGACACTAGTACCCCACCTTTGTGTTTAATGGACAGTGACACTAGCACCCTACCTTTGTGTTTAAGGTGCAGTGACACTAGTACCCTACCTTTGTGTTTAAGGGGCAGTGACACTAGTACTCCACCTTTGTGTTTAATGGATAGTGACACTAGCACCCCACCTTTGTGTTTAATGGACAGTGACACTAGTAGCCCACCTTTGTGTTTAATGGACAGTGACACTAGTACCCCACCTTTGTGTTTAATGGACAATGACACTAGTACCCCACCTTTGTGTTTGAGGTGCAGTGACACTAGTACCCCACCTTTGTGTTTAAGGTGCAGTGACACTAGTACCCCACCTTTGTGTTTGAAGTGCAGTGACACTAGTACCCTACCTTTGTGTTTAACGTGCAGTGACACTAGTATCCTGCCTTTGTGTTTAAGGTACAGTGACACTAGTCCCCCATCTTTGTGCTTAAGGTGCAGTGACACTAGTCCCCCACCTTTGTGTTTGAGGTGCAGTGACACTAGTACTCCAACTTTGTGTTTAATGGGCAGTGACACTAGTAGCCTACTTTTGTGTTTAAGGTGCAGTGACACTAGAACCCTACCTTTGTGTTGAAGGTGCAGTGACACTAGTACCCCACCTTTGTGTTTAAGGTGCAGTGACACTAGTACCCTACCATTGTGTTTAAGGTGCATTGACACTAGTTCCCCACCTTTGTGTTTAAGGTGCAGTGACACTAGTCCCCCTCCTTTGTGTTTAAGGTGCAGTGACACTAGTACCCCACCTTTGTGTTTAAGGGGCAGTGACACTAGTGACCTTAGATTCCAGTACTATGTACTTTCCAGTTCCAAACTCTCATGCTTCATTTCTTATCCTGTGTCGAACTGCAAGGTATGCAACTACCAAAAGCCTTGCTTTTACTTTAAATATGGCTCCTTATGTCCCTTTGTACCGACTTTTGTGTTTAATGGACAGTGACACTAGTACCCCACCTTTATGTTTAATGGACAGTGACACTAGTACCCCACCTTTGTGTTTAATGGACGGTGACACTAGTACCCCACTTTTGTGTTTAATGGACAGGGACACTAGTACCCCAACTTTGTGTTTAATGGACAGTGGCACTAGTACCCCACCTTTGTGTTTAATGGACAGTGACACTAGTCCCCGACCTTTGTGTTTAATGGATAGTGACACTAGCACCCCACCTTTGTGTTTAATGGACAGTGACACTAGTAGCCCACCTTTGTGTTTAATGGACAGTGACACTAGTACCCCACCTTTGTGCTTAATGGACAATGACACTAGTACCCCACCTTTGTGTTTGAGGTGCAGTGACACTAGTACCCCACCTTTGTGTTTAAGGTGCAGTGACACTAGTACCCCACCTTTGTGTTTGAATTGCAGTGACACTAGTACCCTACCTTTGTGTTTAAGGTGCAATGACACTAGTATCCTGCCTTTGTGTTTAAGGTACAGTGACACTAGTCCCCCATCTTTGTGCTTAAGGTGCAGTGACACTAGTCCCCCACCTTTGTGTTTGAGGTGCAGTGACACTAGTACTCCAACTTTGTGTTTAATGGACAGTGACACTAGTAGCCTACTTTTGTGTTTAAGGTGCAGTGACACTAGAACCCTACCTTTGTGTTGAAGGTGCAGTGACACTAGTACCCCACCTTTGTGTTTAAGGTGCAGTGACACTAGTACCCTACCATTGTGTTTAAGGTGCAGTGACACTAGTCCCCCACCTTTGTGTTTAAGGTGCAGTGACACTAGTACCCCACCTTTGTGTTTAAGGGGCAGTGACACTAGTGACCTTAGATTCCAGTACTATGTACTTTCCAGTTCCAAACTCTCATGCTTCATTTCTTATCCTGTGTCGAACTGCAAGGTATGCAACTACCAAAAGCCTTGCTTTTACTTTAAATATGGCTCCTTATGTCCCTTTGTACCCACTTTTGTGTTTAATGGACAGTGACACTAGTACCCCACCTTTATGTTTAATGGACAGTGTCACTAGTACCCCACCTTTGTGTTTAATGGACAGTGACACTAGCACCCTACCTTTGTGTTTAAGGTGCAGTGACACTAGTACCCTACCTTTGTGTTTAAGGGGCAGTGACACTAGTACTCCACCTTTGTGTTTAATGGACAGTGACACTAGTACCCCACCTTTGTGTTTAATGGACAGTGACACTAGACCCCCACCTTTGTGTTTGAGGTGCAGTGACACTAGTACCCCACCTTTGTGTTTGAGGTGCTGTGACACCAGTACCCCATCTTTGTGTTTGAGGTGCAGTGACACTAGTACCCTATCTTTGTGTTTAAGGTGCAGTGACACTAGTATCCTGCCTTTGTGTTTAAAGTGCAGTGATACTAGTCCCCCACCTTTGTGTTTAAGGTGCAGTGACACTAGTCCCTCACCTTTGTTTTTAAGGTGCAGTGACACTAGTACCCCACCTTTGTGTTTAAGGTGCAGTGACACTAGTACCCCACCTTTGTGTTTAAGGTGCAGTGACACTAGTACCCTACCTTTGTGTTTAAGATGCAGTGACACTAGTACACCACCTTTGTGTTTAAGGTGCAGTGACACTAGTACCCTACCTTTGTGTTTAAGGTGCAGTGACACTAGTCCCCCACCCTTGTGTTTAAGGTGCAGTGACACTAGTCCCCCACCCTTGTATTTAATGTGCAGTGACACTAGTACCCCACCTTTGTGTTTAAGGGGCAGTGACACTAGTGCCCTTAGATTCCAGTACTATGTACTTTCCAGTTCCAAACTCTCATGCTTCATTTCTTATCCTGTGTAGAACTGCAAGGTATGCAACTACCAAAAGCCTTGCTTTTACTTTAAATACAGATCCTTATGTCCCTTTGTAGCCAACCGTTTGAGTTGAGGTATTCGGCATGTAAATTGCCTGTTTTGCATTACAAGGGTACAGGCAGACGGGTAGGAAAAATGCCTGTGTTCAGATCTGTGACTACAGTACATCTTCACTTTCACTAGTAAGGTTCTTCATCAAGTTTCCTCATTGCTAAACCTAGTTATTCTCAAAGAAAATGAAGCCCCTTCTTTTCTTGATTCATACTAGAAGTTGCACATACTGGCGTTCAGTTATAATAGGATGAAGTGAAGGAGGAACATTTAAAATCTATAGATGTTAATTTCTTGATATGATGCAACCTGTAAAAATGTTAGCAGTGCTAATTACGAGAGTGTTCCTGAATGAGACAAGTTACTAAAATAAATTATGGATTGTTTCAATAACAGAATGCACAGAACTGAAAACAGAAATGGCTGTGCATAATATAAAAAGCTTGTTTGCCACCATTTAGTTACAGTTCAGCCCAAAGTCAGTTGATAGTAAGAGCAGGAATAGAATGGTGTTCATATTTCGTCTTACTAATTCTTTAAAAGAGCATGTTTGGCAAACCAACATTCATTTACTTTCCTGTACTTTATTCTCACAAAGTACTTAAGTATGTGTAAGTAACAAAAGCTCTGAGTTAATGAGCAGAGTCGTGGTATAACTGCACGTGTAATGACAAGAAAGTGTTCTTGTCAAAGGAAATGATTGTGAAGGTTGTATCTTCCAGCATGAAAAATTCATAAGAAATCAAAAGTTAATATAATGAAGTCTGCCAGAAATTATGTTGTAGCTAACCTATTTTTGTAACAGGCTAGAATTTTGAATAGTTTTTGTCTGCAGTGACTATTGTTAGAAATTATCATCAGTCACTGCTGATGTTAGAGCAGTTTTCAGAAGTCTAGTCTTAGAATTTGCCTTACAGGCTTGAACAAAAGCACAAAAGCATTCTTTTATGTTTTATAAGCTTGAAAGGAAGTATTTCTTTATCAAAGCAGTAGGATTTAGTAGCAACAGAAAAGGATAAAATCCTTATGCGCTACATTTATATGTATGTATATATACATACATGTATGTGTGTGTGTGTGTGTGCGTATATATATATATATATATATATATATATACATACATACATACACACGCACGCACACACACAACTGCACATGCACTCAAGCACGTGTATATGTGTTGAGTGATGTGTCTGTGTACATCTGTATGTGTCTACATATATGCCTGCATATGATACATAGTTGTAAAAGTAGAAAAAGACACAAACAGAACAAGTATTCTATTTAGATAATGAATTCCACTTTATATTTGTACACAGGGCACTTATATAGCACAGCTAGGCATGGTTCTCCTTAGTTTTTTCAAGCATCTACTCCTTGCCTTGCTGTTTTAACTGGATGGAACAAGCCAACTGAAGCTTTATCTTAATGACACTTACTTAAAAAAAGTATTTTTGCAAGGGAAAAATTCCTTGACGCCCCCTGTGGGGGACTTCATGTTTCAGACTCTCCACTTCAGCTTTCAGCACTTATTTTCTAATCACTTGGACATAAAGTGCATAAATATAACAAAATACAAAGAAAAGTATTGCAAAGTGTTTTACATTATTTCAAGCTAAGTCACTCCATAAAAGGAGACATCACTGTAAAACAAAAGTAATACATTTCAAAACTGCAGTTTTAACCAAGAATATCAAAGTACAAACTGAAGCTAATAACAGCATATGTTACAATATCAGAGCATAATGTGCATGAATAAAATGTACTAAATATGCAGTCACCCAACAATATTAGTTTTTCGAAAGAAAATTGCAGAGCACACTTGATGGCAGCTTTAGCATGGCTGCAGATGGAAAAATCAAGGATCCACAAACAAAAAACAGTGTTGACATAGCATTGATAGCATAAGTCTGCTGAACAAGGCCAAACTCAGTAAGTGCAGGCCACATACAGTTCTAAATAACCTACCTTAATGTCCACAATTCATCATCTCTGACTTCTGGCCACACACAGTCCCAAGAAAGCCCACTTACAGTGCAGTCATTCTGCTGTAACCAAGACGTAGTCAGAACACCAAAAGAAGCCCAATAAGAAGATAAGAACCACTAAAAATGTACCTGAGTCCTCATGATGGCTTCCCAGAGTCTTTCTTGCCAGCAGAAGCCTGTCAGATTATGACACTAATGTAAATCATAGATACAACAAACAGCAAGTGCAGTCAACATTCCACTAAAGCACAATCCGCAGGGTGAAGAACCAGTAAAAAAACAACAACAGAAGCAGCAGTGGAAGTCTAGCTGGAACCTTAAACAGGATCACCCTAGACAGGCATTAATGAAATGTCAGTGAAAATCTCTTAGGGACATCAAAGTTAACTGATGGAGTAATGGTTAGACAACATCTTAATGGGGTACTCCAAAAAGCTGGGGGGCTGCAAAGTAACTTAAATTATGACACAGATATGCCTGAGATCCAGAAGTGAATAATACAAAGTAAATCAGACTGAGGTTCCTAGAAAACCAGCTGCTGCTATTGTGGACCAGACCTAGACTAATCACTGAGAAAAGAGAGAAGACTAAGTGCAAAATTAATCACTGCTAGCACACACACACACACACACACACACACACACACACACACACACACACACACACACACACACACACACACACACACACACACAGACTCAGACGCACGCACACAGTCTCACACACACACACACACACACACACACACACACACACACACACACACACACACACATACACACACACGCACACAGTCTCTCATACACATATACACACACGCACACACACACAGTCACACACACACACACACACACACACACACACCCTCACACACAGTCTCACACACGCACACAGTCTCACACACACACATGCACACAGTCTCACACACACACACACACACACACACACACACACACACACACACATATGCACACAGTCTCACACACACACACACACACACACACACACACACACACACACACACACACACACACACACACAATGACACAACACCAGCAGTGATTTTTATCTAAAACAGTGACCAGGGTTTTCAAGTTCAGGGAGTTGATCTTGACCAGTATGAGCCCGTCTACTTTATATTCAACAAGGAAAAGGTTAACGGCCATCTTCTCATGCTTTAAATAAGTATGCCGATCCTTCATTGGGTAGCTTTCCTTAATGATTGCTGCATGTGGATCATTCACTGGCTCATCCACTGCAACTAATAACTCCAAATTTCATAGCTAAGATTGCTGCTAGGGGATAAATATTTTATAGTGAGAATGACCGTGTCAGCCTCAGTGTGGACAGGATTTGCCTTAAACATGTTTATTTGTTTCTTGCATATAGTCTGACAGGTACTGTGTATTCATTATGAAGATCTGTGGACTGTCAGATTGCTAAACCATTCTGGTGTTTCTGTGTTACATCACTACAGATGAGCTCTCATGCAGGCAGTTTGCATTGTTCCTTTGTCCATCGTTTGGTTTGTTTCAACTTGCTGTTTTTCTGCGATGCATTTGTTCACATGCTGTCTTCACCACAGCTCTTAGTTTGCATTACTGCCATGCCTTCCATTTCATACAGTTTCTCCAATTTGCCCACTGTGAGAAAACATCTCTCCTCTAAACGCCCACCATTGCCCCTCCCCAAATGATGGCATCTTCGATTGCTGCAGTGGGAGGGGACTCCATCCTTTAGGGATTAAAGCTGTCTGACCACCAAGAATGTTCTTTATATATGTAAAGGCACAGGATGTCCCAGATGTACTTTAAGGTCTCTGCATTATGCTAAGAGGCCTATGTTCATTCAGGCCTAGGACTAGTATTATTCTGAAAGCTCCATATCAAAAGTGTGAGAACCACTCACTGTTGCGCATTTCAAGTGTTTTTGTTGAGGTAGCCCCTACAGCCCTGATATGGGGGCTGCAGTGCTCTCACTGTTATACCTTTCAAGCGTTTTTGGAGAGGGGTACATCCTGAGTCCCTGATATGAGGGAGCTGCACCTCCCACACCCATCTATTTGTATATGCTAGCTATAAGATTATTGTCCTTTGGAGTAAGAGAAATTACCAAAGGTTCTGCAGTTTTGGATAGAGTATCTATTTCCTTTATTCAGACTTGCAGTTCTCAGTTCAGAGGACTGCATGAGTATCTATTCCAGAATTCTCACAGAAGCGAAGGGAGAACCAGTCAAAGCACTAAGCACTTATATTAGCAGACCATGGGAAGTAGCTAAAGTGTTTAAAGAAAGAAAGAAGTTAGGTGTAGTTTCTCTGCACAATACCGGGAACAACAAAAATGCTGAACAGTGTCTGTCTGCCATTTTTATTGCTGTGATAAGAAAAAAGTAATGGCACCAGTAGTGCCTGAAAGAATTCTGAAATGTTAGTCCAGTGGAGGGGCATGCAAGACGAGATGGGAAGAATTCACATTATGATCTTTAAATCTAGCAAAGATATTTAGATAACCAGAGTAGCCCAACAGGAAGGAATGTGAACCCAGTCTGCTTGCATGTTATTAAGGCATCTAATGCTGTAACAACGTAAGTTTACCTAACAACTCTAATCATCTTCATTTACATTAAATACATCTATGGGATGGGAAACAGAAAATGTACCCCAGGATTGCCTCCTGTACTACTAATGGACAGAAGCAGTTCCTAAATTCTTTATCCCATGCATGGTCCCCTCAAATTATTTATGGTATGGTCCCAATTATTGTTATTATGGGTAATATATAATTATCAGGCATGGGATGGGTAAGGCCAATCTATAACCAATGTGATAGGTTATTTTGAGCACAAAAAGGGATATTGGCTAGGCTTAAAATGGCCTGCAAGGGCAGCTAGCCTAGGACATGCCTATGAACCTATGAACCTATCTTGTGCGATGAATTGCAATGACAGTGTAGCTAAGGCATCAGTTCCAAAAAGGGAAATGGAGTCCTTTTAAAATAATGATTGTTACTGGTTGTTTAATTGACTTTCTGGCAAGGTGGTATGTTCTTTTTTAAGTGAAAGTATCGAATGTGTGAAAGGGAAGGTTATATGCCTGCTTCTGGTGTAACTGTATGCAGTCTGACTGATAAAACACAGACTGGAAGTAGAAGAGATGAAAAGAAACTTTGCAAGGCTGGATGGATAGTCTGAAGCATCTCAGCTTTGGCTCACTACAAAGAAATGCACTTTGGAAACAAAGTCCAAGAAAACTATACATTTAGAAAGTAAGCACTATCTGCACTAAACCTGATGAATAGGTAGTCATGAGACTGCCTATCTATCAGCAAGAAATGTGAGAAAACTACAAGAAATGCCTCTGGGCTATTAACCTGCATACAAAAAGGCACATGCAAACAAAACAAGAATGTTTTTAAGTCTGTTTCTTTCTGTATAAGCAGTTATTTAAACTTTATGTAGGATATTGCAGGATATTATCTTTGCAAGAACATAGACAAGACAGACATAGTTCAGAGGATGGCAACTCAAATGCTTTACAGCTTACAAAGCGGGAAGGAAACTAGAAAACCTTATTGTGCATAATCACTAAAAAAGAAAAGTGTGCGGGCATTGTGACTGACACTCTAAGTACATTCAAGGAATCAGTAGATCTTTCAGGGGAAAGGTACAGAAGCAAAAATGGCACCATCTTAAGAATCAGGCCATATGGGTCAAGGGAGAGGAAGTATATATTTTTCTTTCAAAGGAAAGGGTAGTAGGTGACTTGAAAGGTCTTCCTAAAACTAATATAAACTAGAACAGTGGAGAGAATGTTTGAATGTATGGGCAAGACATAAGGCAACTCTTATGAGCATTGGGTTATCCATTAAGTAGAGAAACAGGCACGCTGTCTAATGCAAATAGTTCTTGTTAAAATCTCTGCTGTGTCTCTGAAGATCTCAGTCCCTTCATGACCATCGCCTTTAGCCTGAAAGACAAGATGCCTTCGCAGATCCCTGCCATGCTTCCAATTCACCTTTGAAAAAAGAAACAGATTATATAGGCAGATTTTCACCTTAAACATGGACTTCTTTGTGAAGTATGTTTGCTCTTAAAATGGAGTCACCATAATTGTAAGTAACAATCCACCTGTTTCATGAACAGGCCTGTCTTCATGGCTATGTATTTATTAGGGCATTTTTACATCAGAATTATTTGTAAGAAATCACTGCAGTGCTGCACATCTTTAGCTAAGATCAACTGTAGTGTGTTTTACATCTGTACAGTGGTTATTAACTACACCATTTAATTAACCAAGCTAAACATTTTCAAAGAAGCATTTTCTTGGTTTGGTACATAGAGCTGAAAGTACTAATTCAGCTTGTGATCATTATTTTGCATACTTTTTGCTTTTGTATTCAACAACCTCTTCGATAACTGTAGGATACAAAATTGGATTGTATAACAGTATCATACAAAGATAAGCTAACATGGGCTAATCAAGTGTAATGGTACAGCTGGTCACCAAAAATGTAGAGTAGAAGGCCATTAAAAACATTTAACCTAACTATTTTGTGATACTATGAAATTCAGAAGTTCCTCTGCAGCTCAAGAAAATTGTAAGCAGAATGTCATTATCTGATCAAGCACTTTACTGAACTGATAATTTTGTAAGAACTGCCAGTCATTAATGCAGGGATGTATGCACCCTAGGAATAGCTACAAGGTATCACAGATTTATGTCTACAAGAATAAACAATAGGAACACTAGAGTATCTCACAACTATTCATTTTCTCTCTGTTAGGAAGGGGAATTTTGTTTGGTTTACCTACTAGCTGGTAAGATAGGGAATCAGATTTTTTTTTAATTTAATTTTATTTTTTTTCTGCAGAGATTTCCGTTGTGGTTTATTTTGCCACACAACACTCACGAACTAGTTGTAGATTTCATACATATTCTTATTCATACAATTTCAAACTTTTAGTGATCAAAATGCATGCAATGCTATTAATGTAAATATTTGAACAACATAAGGTCTTTTCACAAAAAGCTTTTTTATGATCACATACAGATCATAAAAAAGGGAAAGAAAAACAAGGGTTATTTAAAACATGACCTTAAAGAGCAGAGTGTTAAAAATTGTGGCCACCATTTGGAGAATTTCTTAAATAAAAGAGCAGAAATATAAGTAAAATATTGTAGCCATTTTGGTGGAGTTCAGTCTCCTGTTACAGTTGTGATTTAACAGTATATCAATATGAACTACATTTTAAGATGTTTATGAGCTTCTAGCAATGCTAACAAGACATAACATACTCATTTTTTATCCTGTTACTTAAAGGTTTATTGTGCTTTGTAAACAAAAAAAAAAAAAAGATCTCATTTTGCTTGTCAAAACCTTGATCTGAAATGAAGTATGGATATTTAATGCATTTTAATGCAAGAAAAATTCATTCAGGTGTATAATTTCTCTGAAATGGGCTACAATGTTTTGTCTAATATTGATTCATACAATGTATGAGTGGAGGCATCTCTTTAGGGCAGCTTGTCCCAAGGACCAATTCTTTTTAACACAAGCTTTTTAACTAATCCAAACCGTCTTGCTATAGGACCACATTTAATATGTATTTCACTGCTTTTATTAGTAGGTAGTATGTGCCAATGTAGTCACGTTTGTGGAACTGTAATGATTCTTTTCATTTGTAATATATTTGTTTAAATAAACTTTTCCTGTGTCTCACATATTAATGTTTCCTTTATTAATTTTAGTAGACTGCACTACATAAACAAAAAGTAACTGACTAGAACTTAGATAAATAATTTATTAATCATATAAGTGAGGTGTGCTTTGGCATGGGGCAACAGTTAGGAAGACAACAGTATTAGAAGAAATCAAAGCAGCAAGAATAACTATTGTACCAAAGTAAATGAGCCATATGAATGTGCAACGGGCACATTCCTTGTTTTATTATTGACTGTAGCAGACTGGTCTCACCACTTTTATTTCTGTGAATGTCTAAATACAACATTTACTTGTGCCAGTCTCTTAGCAGCACAGCGATGTTAGTAATTAGAAGTGCAAATCTTCATTTTCTAAGTTAGCCAGGCATTTTTTTCTCACATTTATAACCCTTCTTAGTCACATGACAGAGAAAACCTAATTCTACTTTGATTATATTTTGCTTCAAAACAACATGTTGTAACTGCAAGCATTATAAAAAATGTTTTGCATTTGGTGTTAACACATGCATGAAAAAGATTAATTTCATAGCACTACACTGGCATTTTTCCAAGAAATTATGTTGACTTCCTCTAAGTAAACCTAGATCTGGTACTTTTTAATAAGGCAGTGAAGAGGGGATATATATTTATATATTGCTACTCTTCTTTGTAGAAGCAGTCAGTAAGCACTGTTTATTCACAGTAAACACTACCACATAGTAAATCTTTAAAAACTTAAGTATGGATGTTCAACCTTTGGACTAGATTTTTGGGAGAGCACTGAAAAGAATTCAGGATCACATAAACAATCCGGTTGTAAATGAAATATTTGGAATATCTAAAATTTCACTACTCAGACTACAAACACAGTTTATTGAATATGAATACCCAGAAAAGGATTATAAGATGTTAGTTGTCAAAATGTGACTGGAGAAGTTGGGAATAAAAATGCATCTTTCAGGAAATCTAGCAGATTACAAAAAGCGAGAAATGTGCAGATTGCAAAAGGATCACTTGAAAGACTTGTGTCTTATAAAGAAAGAAAAATACAGAAGGGAAATGTCAAACTCAATCAAAAGTGGGACAGAATCATTTAGAGATATGTCATGTATAAGGGAAAGATAGCAAATATTAAGGCTTAACAAAGGTATGGGGAAGTGAGGTGACTATAACAGAGAAAATATAGTCACTTAGAATAAATACCTATTTTTAAAATTCATTGCAGAAGAAAACAGAGGTCACATAAAGTAGCCAAACATAAACATTTTAGCTAGAGAGAGATAGATAGAGAAAGAGGGCATTCATAACAGAAATGCCTTAAGAACTGTCAGCATTCATCGAGCCCTTAGAAGGTTGGTGATTCTAAGATTAACTCCAGAATTATGAAAGGACTAAGCAGAGAGACAACAACAGTAGGAAGTTCAGATACACTAGGATTGGAGACAAGAATTGCTATTTCCCTTTGTTAGTACAGGAATTAAGTGAGGCAGCAATCTGTAAACATGCTACTTAGTCTAAGCCATGTAGTAAAGAAATTTATATAATTACATGCTAGAATGGAACCAGTGCAAACCTGGAGGTCAGTAGGGCACTGAATCTGAGGCAAAATGGAGTCACAGTGAAAAAAGGTAATGTAAAAAAGAAATAAAATTTACTGTATGACTAAAGTAATGGATGAGAAAGATGGTTTCTAAAAGTATAATAGATGGTTTATATACCCCTACACAATTAATAAATGAGCTTAAAGAGATAACAGCTTGAGTAAAGGATAAGTTATTAACTAATATATTATTTGGTCAACATTGCCTAAGAAATCATAAAAAAAGTGTATCTAAATAAAAATAAGAGTTGTAAAAATGGATGGTGACATGAGTCTGACAAGTGTTTCCTGAACCCCCCCCCCACACACACACACACAATTCCTTAACTATCTGTTTAGGATAACCTGGAACCTAGAAGGACGTATCACAGTATGACTGTAATGCCAGATGGTACAGTAAGAATTACTTAATTGAGTAAAGCAATAGCAGCATTGATAAGCAACTGTGCAGTGTACGTTCACTGAGGCAATGTTGCATTTTTGAAGGTGTAATATACCCTGTGTTAGCATTTAATCTTACTTTACAGCACTTTCTTTGTAAACATATGCTTAATTAATCTTACTTGAGGAAAGATGGAGATTGTCTGGGCAACGCTGATTATCTAAGGAAAAACTCTATTTCATATTAAGTTTATGTTGTAAAAATGTCACTATACCAAACAGCTTTATAAACCACCACCACCCTTCAGCTTTTATGCTGAACAGTACTGCACAAGTATAATGTAGAGTAGTAGTATAAGTGTGATCAGATTGGGTCAAGGGGTTTACTTACACTGGGAGATAATGCTAAGGTAAAGGAAAAAGTAACGTAGTGTTGAATACAACTGCTACAGTGAGCAGATTGCTGGTACTATGACAGCTTGCAATTAGAAAAAGAAAAGCCAGCCATAGGAGCTGTAGTGTGTGCCATGCACTGAAGACAATGGCTGGGATTTAGAAAACGTAGCTACGTTGTGGTAAATGATTCTGCATGATGAGCAACCACATGCAAGGTGTGTGTGAGTCTACACACATACCACAAATGGTGCAATCCAAGCACTAGAGCTGGCTGCTGTGTATGCTAATGTCGATATATTCAGATAGTAAAGAGCAGCTTTAATAAAATTAGTAGAGCCGTGTATGCAAATAAGGCAACTCAAGATGATAGAGTGATTCAGAAACTTATAAAGCATGCTATGTGGAGTTCTGACACCAGTGTTAATGAAAACAGATAAATTACTGTGCTCATGACTGTGAATTATGAAATACGTTAGGTTTAGTGAATGTGCACATGAAGTTCTTGCTACTACAAGCTGTGGTGGTGCATGTAGTCACCCTCAGAATCACTGTGTCATCTGACTGCACTTAACATTTCACAGACTCCAAAACACCAACATTGTGAGCCAATACTGTGTGGATAGGGACACCATGCAAGGCATTGTGGACATAGGTCAATCTCATCTGCAGCTCCATGGAGTTGCAGAGTGCCATTCCCAGTGGATACCAAAGATATGTGTGGTTTTAGATATACAAGCTTCAGGGAACCTTTCAGAGACCAGTTAAGAACAGAGTGAGCTTTTTCCAGCATCTGCTTTGAGAATGCTCAGTTTTTTATGCCATGCTGCTGAATGTGGGGGAACATATGAAGTTCCCATGTACCACAGAGAACAGAAGGAATGCCATGAGGGACTTCTGTGATATAGCCTGTTTTCCAGAGGTACTGGGGGCCACAAACTGCACCAACATTGCAATAAAGGTCTCACCTAGGGAATTGGGAAGGATGTATTTGAACTGCCAAAGGCATCACTCCATCAACTGCCAGATGGTCTGTAAGGCACAGAGTATCATTTACAATGTGCCTGCATGCCACCTAGGTAGTAGTCACAGCTCTCACATCTGGCACACCTGTAACCTGTACCAAATGTTTGTGAGAATGACTCCCCCCAGAGGCATTTTACTGGCAATACTGGATATGTCCAGGAAGCCTAGCTGATTACACCTATCAGAAATGCACAGAATGAAGCAGACCAGGGGTGTAACTATACCCAGTTGCAATCAAGGTTCATTGTAGAGCATGTTTTTAGGCTGCTGAAGGCATGCTTTCATTGTCTGGATTCATCCATTGGTACCCTGCAGTAAGAATAGGATGTGGGCACAAATATTTTCAGTATGTGCAATGTTACACAATATCATACTTGAGAAGCAATTACAATGAGGGGGGATATTTGCAGAATGACCAGTCCCCAGCACACCAGGCAGTGCAGGCTGAGAACATGCTAAATGGGTCAGGCAGAGTACGCCATGGCACTGGCAAAGAGGCAAGCTTTACACATGGCTTCAGCCCATATAAAAGCAGATACAGTACAATAAAAGTGATGCATGCAGACTCAACACCAGCCTGTGTATCAAGCATAGGCAACCCAAGTAGTAGTATACAAATGACAGGGCACAGTTATTATCAATGCAGAGTGAGGGAAGGAGCACATGTGTGGATATCTTTTATAGGGAAATGTGTGACTGGTGATGGCACTGTCTAGCAATGCTGTCCTTCATATAAGTTGTTAAGCTGAGGCCCCATCTACCTGAGTTGATGGTAGTTAAGGTGGATGAAAAAAATCCCACAGCACTTATCAAAAAGAGTAAAGGTTTAAAGGTTGCTTTATTTATATATACATCTAAATACATCACATCCTTCCATTCTGTTTACATTTCTACATTTACAGTATTTACAAAATGTTCAATATTTTACATTTTCAGTTTCACAGACTTTAACATCTTTCATTCTTTCCCCTCAGCCTTTTCTCCATGACCATTTCTTTATTTCATCCAATGCATCTTTATCATTCCAGTTTTTATTAGGCAGTAATTCGTCACATCTTCTTTTCCCCAGCACCCATATTATGCCATCAGTATCGTAGCTCATCTGTCAATATCATTTTTGTTTGTTTTTATACTTCATATACAATATTATACCCATGTTTGTATTTTAAAAACTTCCCCACTTGCACTCATTTTGATTTTTTCCAAAAGTCTTCATTCTTTTTACATTCCAAAAATGAATGCATTATCATTTCTTCTTCATTAGAGTCTTCACATTTTCTCTCCACCACTGCTTTAGATTTCATGCTATGTTTTTCATGCAATTTATCTAATAATAATCTCCACAAACAAATCTCCCACCTCATAAAAATCTTCAAATCTTTCCCTGCTATTTTTTAATGTTTTTAATCTCATCCTTCTGATTTTGCCATGGATATATTAAATAATATTTCTCAATTATCATGTTATAGCATCCCTTCCTAACTTCATCTTATAATGACATGCTTTCTTCATTTTTTCTTTTAATTTCTTTCCCTGTTCAGTTTTCCATCTGTCCATACTTCACGTACATTAGTTTCCTAGTAAGTTGCCTTCCTTCCTTCTCCTTCATTTTTTTTTAATAACCAAAAAACATGTATAGATGCCAAATATACAACTGGAGTTTTTAAATTCAAACCTCTTTCTTCTTTTTTATTATATATAGTTCCCATCTAACTGGATTGAGTCTTAATCCCAAAATAAAACTGAAAATATCTCTAACAATTCTTTTTCCATTTTTCCAGCAAACATATATATGCTCTCCAAATATTGCAGCTTTCCCAACTATATAAGTATTTAACATATATACCTTCTTTCTAAAGGATACATAGAAAATGTTCCACCAACTAAATTCTTTATTTCATCCATATTTTTTCTCCATTATTCTATTATTTTATCGCCTTCGCCAAACCTGATTCCTAATATACTTATTTGATTTAGTTTAAAATATATTCCTTTAATCTTTTCATTTCACCAAACCCTTTATTTTTGGCCTATCCAACCTTAGTCCAGGCTTACTTCATCCCCTTCCACCCTCGTTAGCAATTTCCCTTATCCATACTATGTTTTTGTTGCAATAACCAATAACGTATGAAAGAGAGACAGGTTTTATTATACCTTTTTCCATTTCCCATCCTGCTTTACTTATTTCAGCAGTACATTTGTATTATATCATTCAATAGCAATCCAGCAGCACAAGTAAACATATACTCAAAAGACAACCTATTTCATCCCTTTTTTCAATTTTTTATTTTCATTCCTAACCAACCGTTTACCATAACTTTCACCGCAGACATCTCATAATGCTTCTTTAGTACTTTTATTACTTTTTCTCCAACCCAAATTACCCTAAAATATCTCACATTACCACATTTCTTACTGAAATGCATGCTTTTGCCATGGCACATACAACCAACCATACATTTTTATTTGTCCTTAAAATAGCATCTATTACTTCTTTTATTATAATAAACATTACCTTCATTTGTATTCCCTTTACTCCATATAACCCTTACCCTATCACTTCTTTCAAAACAATTCTCATTCTTTTTTATTATTTTCATAAAGATTTTACAATCAGTATTCCCCAATATTACTGGGCTCCAGTTCTTAATATTTTTGTTATCTTTCTTCATACAAATGTAATCACTACACACATGTTTTACATCTTCTATTCTTTCCTCTACCCATTCAGTCAGTATTGCCACAAATACTTATTTTTCCTTTGCACTTATATATCCATAACTTGACTTATTCAAGCCTGGTGCTGATTCTTCCTTCCCTTCTTTAAAAACTTCCATTTTTTGTTTCAATTATTTCCTCTATCATTTGCTGTTTTCAGAATTGTCTTTATTTTCTTTATTTCCCTTTCAACGTCTTCCTTCTTATACAGTCCCAAGAATTCATTAAGGTTTGTATGGCTTGCGCTAGAAAGGCCCTTCTCCTGTGATGTGCCCATTTTCAAAATAGGAATCCAAGGGATCCATGAGTATCACTAAAAGCTTATCATTTATTATACAATAATAAAACGCAAGTAAATTTTTGCAACAGTGCTACATCAGGCTTAATTCAAACATCATTAAAACATTTAAATATAAAAAAGGTCCTACTGACACTGAATAATACAGCTCTGAAACTCTAACTGACATTGACAGACTATAATCCTCAGTGATCTTACAAAAACAAAAAAAAAAGAATGAAAGGAGACCTAGCAGCTGGCAGTTGGTGTGAAATTTTAAGGCATTTGCCTGCTCTTAATAATTAAAGGTTCAGGGTTACACACACACACACACAAATACACACACACACACACACACACACACACACACACACACACACACACACACACACACACACACACACACACACACACACACTGGAACAGATCCATCATCAGCTTGCTTGTTTATCTCCTGCATGCTGTTTGGCAGGTCTGTAATATACAAGTTCATCTGTGCTCAATCAGAGGTTTGCAATCTCTCCCCTTTACAGCAGATGTTGCTTTCTAAATGTCCCACATGTTTTGACATTAGGACGCTGTCCTAACACTGAGGATTCTGGAGCCCTCAGAGGTTCTCCTATGTCAGGAGAACTTCCAGAAGGTACTAATGCTTGCTATGTGTGGTTGGAATTACTGTAAGTTTTTTATGTACTGATAAATCAAGCCAGCATAGAACCTGCAAGCCAACATGGGCCATAAGCAACTGCCTAGGTTGCCTGGTGCTGGATCTGTCTCTGCTCACACTTCAGTAGAAGCTGATGATGTTGCTACTTTAGGGAAAGAGCTAAATGGTATCAATAATCCTAAATTTGAACCGCAGTTGTAAAAAGGTATGGGATTACCATTGAAAGGGGTTACTTTAGAGGAAGAGATGGTTGGTTTCAATATACCTGACAGTGAAACACAATTGTTAAGCTAGATTTCCATTGGAAGGAGAAACTGCACAGCATCACAAAAAAAAAAAGAGATATGGGATAGACACAGCTCTTAGATCCCACCATAAAAAACTTGAGGCAGGTAGCCAATAAGGCTTCTGATCCTAAATGGCAGTGAAGTATGAAACCATATACTATGACAATGAGTTACTGTACCGGAAATAGACTCCCGAAGGAGAGTTAGAGGGCAGAGTGATACATCAATTGATAATATCAAGAGCTTGTCATCATGAACGTCTATCCATAGCCTGTGATTATGCTTTTTAAGTCTATTTGGGCATTAAATGTACAAAAACGTAGCTTATTCAAAATGTTTATTGTCTAGACATTAGAAAAGAAATGAAAGGGTAGTGTAAGACATATGAGCCTTACCAAAAGGTTAGCAAGGGGGACATCAAACATGAGGCTGCTTTAGTGTCATTATCTCTTAATAAGGACCAATTAGAGGGTAGCCATTTATACAGTGGAACCTCTGGCTACCCCAAGCACTGCAGGTAAGTGGTGGTAGACAATGCTAAAAGGTACCCTAAAGCAAGTGTTTGTCATCTTCTGAGGCAGAAAAGGTGACAAAGGCTCTCATAAAAATGTTCAGCAGGGTGGGTTTTCCCCAGGAAATGATGGAGAACAGAGGTGTTAACTTCTTATCAGACCCACAAACTTATTTGTGGAAGTGCTGCTCAGTAAAACAGTTAAAGAGTACCACACAAAAAAAAGAAGTTATGTCTTACCATAACATTCCATCTGAGCTGTTGATCTTCTTCCAGTCATCAGTGATGGGTTCAGTTCGCAGCCCTCAGAACGAGTCGGCCTAATACCAAGCTCGCATGCAACAAAAACTCTCGAGCTAAGTTGCTACCCACAGTGCCCTTCTCCCAGTTACCTCAGATTGAGTTTGCATGCAACATGTGGAAGTAAACCGAAACAGAAGGCCATTTCTGTGCATAAACCCTGACACACCACAAGGACCCAGAAGATTCACCAGGAGTCTTTGGTGGGGGACGGTTTGAGGGTGTGATGAATGTAAGAAGATCAGCAACTCAGATGGAACGTTATGGTAAGACATAACTTCTTTATTTGAAGTTGTTAATCTTCTTCCTATTCATCACTGATCGGACAGAATCCCAAGCTACTTGCAGAACCTGGGTGGCCCTTATGGAAGAACATTCCTGAGAACCATTGAGCCTAAGGCCACTCTTCCCCTGGAGACCAAGTCCAATTTGTAATGTTTGATGAAAGTATGGGGTTTAGCCCAAATGGTTGCTGTGCAAATGTCATCCATGGAAACCCTGGATGGAAAGCAATGGAAGTTGCAATGGCTCTCATTGAACGAGCTTTGATATGAACAGGTTTAGATTCATTTGCTAAGTTGTATGAAAAAGCAATACAATCTCTGAGCCATTTTGACAAAGTAACTTTGGATATGGCACATCCAATTCTTGGACCAGAAAAGGAGACAAAAAGTTGATTCGACTTGCGGAAAGGTTTAGTCCTGTCCAAGTAGAAATGTATTTGTCTATGTACGTCCAATGACCATAGACAGTATTCTCCCTTGTTGGAATAAGTTGGAAAAAACACAGGGACTTCAATGGACTGGTTAATAGAGAAGTCAGACACCACCTTGGGGAGAAAGGATGGATTATTGCGAAGAGATACTCTGTCTTTATGGAAAATTAGATACGGGCTCTTGATGCACAAGGCTTGTAACTCAGATATCCATCTGGCAGATGTGACTGCTACCAGAAATAGAGATTTCCAAGATAGAAATTTAAGGTCACATTTTGCAGCAGGCTCAAAGGGAGGTAGGGAGAGAGACTGTAATACCAAAGAGAAATTCCATGTCTCTACAGGTTGCCTGATAGGGGGCCTCCTATGGAAGACTCCCTTGAGAAAAGCTTTACAAAGGTGGGTGGAGATAAGAGGAATACCATCTGAGCCTTTATGAAAATTGGAGATAGCTGCTAAGTGGACTCGAATAGTAGAAGCTGATGCCCCATTGTCAAACAACTCGGAAAGGTATTGAAGTATCACAGCTGTAGGATTTGAAAAAGGGTCTAGCATCTGCTTATGAGACCAGATAGAAAACCTTTTCCATTTGTCTCTGTAAAGTTACCTGGTGGATGGTTTATGGGAGGCCAGAATATCACAAACAGGTGAGGATAGGGTTTCCTGCCTGGTGACTAACGGAAGTGGAGAAACCGAGCTGTCAGCTTGAGAGTGGACAGATTTGGGGGAGTCAACCCTTGGGGGTGAGAGATTAGGTCCTGATGAGTGTCCAGGATCCAAGGAAGTTGTAATAGGTGAGGCCAGAGGAAGGGAAACCATACCTGACAAGGCCAGAAAGGGGCAATGAGGATCACTTTGTATCTCAACCGAATTGCTTTCTTTAGAAATAAGGGTATCAGAGGTATTGGTGGATAAGCATAGAGGAGACCCATGGGCCAATCATGAGTCAGAGTGTCTCTCACTGATTCCCCATTGGGGGGGAAGAGGGCAAAGAAGCTGCTGCATTTGTTGTTTGAAGGGGAAGCAAAAAGATTGCAGCAGGGCTGGCCCTAACAGCTGAAATTTTTTTCTGCTACCACGTACGGGTTGAGAGGCCACTCATGAGGAAGGAGAACGCATCTGCTCAGCCTGTTCGCAATCACATTGATGCTCCCTGGGTATGCATTGCTATAAGAAAGCGGTTGGAAGCTATCACCCAATGCCAAATTCTCATAGCCGCTCGACATAGGGTTAGGATTTGGTTCCTCCTTGATTGTTTATGTACCAGACTACTGACATATTGTCTGACTGGATTGCAATCATTCCCGATGGTAGGAGTGGATGAAGTGCCTGCAATGCTAACAACACCGCTCTCAACTCCAGGACGTTGATATGCAGGTCGGTCTCCAAGCTGGACCACGTGCCTTGGAATGTCTTTCCCTGATAATGGCCCCCCCACCCAATCAGGAAAGCATCCGTGGTCACCGTGGCATTGGGTTGAGGAGTCTGGAGGGGACGGCATGAAAGATTTTCATCTGCTCTCTTCCACCAATGGAGATCTTGTTTGCAGGAATTGGTGATGAGGATCTGTGAGTTTAATGGATGAAGTTTGGCCACCCATTGGGACAAAAGGAGCCATCGTAATAGTCGCATATGCAATCTTGCCAGGGGAGTAATTGGGATGGCTGCTGCCATAGATCCCAGAGCCTGAAGAAATTCCCTTGCTGATACCTTCCTTTGGCAGAGTATCACTAGTACTTGCAATCTTAATCTCTGAAGTCTGTGAGGTGGGAGGGAGACCTAGCTTGTTTGCATATTGAAAACTGTCCCTATAAATTCCAATTGCTGGGTAGGATGAAGATTGGATTTTTCCCAGTGTACTGTGATGCCTAGAAACTCCGCCAGTGCTAGAGTATAGCAGAGGGCCATGATCAGTAGTTGCTCAGTGGGGGCAGGGAGAAGTCAATCGTCTAGGTATGGAAACACCTGGAATCCCTGAAGTCTCAGATGTGCTGTTACCACTGCTAGGCATTTCGTAAACACTCTGGGAGCGGTTGAGAGACCAAATGGCAGGGCTCTGAATTGGTAATGATTGGCTTCCAGCTGGAAGTGAAGCAGACTCCTGGAGCGTTTGTCCATTTTGATGTGGTAATACACATCCCGGAGATCTATCGAGCACATCTAGACACCCTCCCAAAGAAATGGAAGAATGGATTGTGTGGTGACCATGTGGAATTTGGTCTGAACCACAGATTTGTTTAGATGACTGAGATCCAAAATGAGTCTCCAGTCCCCGGTCTTTTTTGGCACCAAAAAGAATTTTGAGTAGAAACCGGATCCGCACTGGTCTGTGGGGACTTGCTGGATGACTCGTTTGAGACACAGCTTTCCTATTAATGAAGCTGTTTCTTCCCTTTGACTGGAAGGAACATCAGGAAGGCATTTTGGAGGTCTTGGATAAGAGATTAGAGGGATGTAATAACCTCTGGAAATTATTCTCAGCACCCACTAATCATTTGTAATAGAGCGCTAGGCAGCTAGGTGTAGAGAAAAATGAGCTCTGACTGCTTCTAGAAGAAAGCAATTGGGCAGCACTTCAGGAGTGCTGATAAGGTTATCCAGAGAAAAAATCCCTAGAGTTCTGATTTTGGGGACCCCTTCTGCTCCTAAAAGGGTGTCTTCCATTATTGGAACCCCCTCTGCCCCTGGGAGAATCCTCACCATGTGCACTATGGAAAGGGCCTTGAGATTTTTTGTGCCATATCTTTCCACTCCTCTGGTTCCTGGAGAAAGAGTGCTGAAGTTTGGAAAAACATAGGCCAATGGCAGACAAGGTTTTTCTGTCCTGCTCACACCTGGCTAATGTGTCCTTCATTTTAGAACCGAACAAAGCAGATGGTTCAATAGAGGCATTCAAGAAGGAAGACTTGAAGGAAGAGTTTTGAAGAGAAATTTCAAAAGATAATAAATTCTCAGAAAAAAACAACACTTAGCTGGAGCGCTCAGTAAAACGCTGCTATATGGCTGTGTGGCAAATGAGATCTGAGGTAACTGGGAGAAGGGCATTGTGGGTAGCAGCTTAGCTCGAGAGTTTTTGGTGTACGCAAGCTTGGTATTAGGCAGACTCAGTTCTGAGGGCTTGGAACTGAACCCATCAGTGAAGAATAGGATGAAGACTAACAACTTCTGATCAAATATTGTGGTGTAAATTAGTAACCAAACTATAAAGACAATGATGAGAGCATTTGTAGACTAGTAAGAGTGAGACAAGTACCTGCCGTACCTATTATTTGTATACTGATAGTTAGAACCAACAACTTTTGCACCATTTAAGCTCCTGTACAGTTACAGAGTGAGGGAGGCCCCCTAGACCTAATTTTTCATACACACAAGGTGAATATATTTGTGGAGTATGTGCTCAGTTTGAGGACTAGGATTAGGAAGCTGAATGGTTTGACATAAGAGTAAACACAAGTATAACAATGGCAAAAGTTATGACCATATAATGAGAGCTGAAGAGAATAGAGTTGGACCCCTCCTGGGCTATGGTGGGTATTCGTATCCAACAATATGATTTGTAAGTAGCATGAGAGGACCCTTTTATTGTTGTGAAGAAGGAAGTGATGTAAACTGTGTAATGAAGCTAGCAGGAAGGAGACAAACATACAAACTGTATCATAATATTATGATGGAGCCTTACCATATTAAAGAGACACTAGCACTTAGTATATGCAGTGGGTTCATACCTCTCATATTTTTGCAGAATATCCAGATTTTTGGCTCAATTTTTGGGCTGTTCCTAATAAAATTTGTGGTTTTCTGGAAAATTACTAGGATGATCTGAGGATTGAAGTCACTAAATAATTACATACATTTAAGTTTCAGACTTCAAATCCTTCAGAAAATGTATGTTAAAACAAACCCTGTTACTCTAGCAGCTTTTAAGTTTATAAGAGCAATATTTAAACAATGTCCCTATTTTTGGACCTTTCCCCTAACTTTGTCGGACTTTGTCCAGATTTCTTGCACTAAGAGGTTAAGAGGTATGAGTGGGTTACAAGAGGAATCAGGGGGATCTGGTGGTAGACCTCCACAGTGAGATTCAAGCTGATGCCTGGAAGAGGTAGTGCTGTCAAAAGAAATATCATCTCTGCATGTTCAGGAAGTCCAAGCAGTGCTATCAGAATTTGGGGACATTCCACTGCTAAGCTGGAAATAATCCAGCTAGTAGAGCACCATATGGACACAGGAACCCAGCAGATTATTAAATAGGCACATTGCAACATGCCTTAACACATCAAGCAAACCATGCAGGAAGATTTGCAGGAGATATTGAGTCTAAAGGTAAGACAGGAATCCACCAGTTTCTTGGCCTTACTGGTATTCTGGTGTCCAAAAGGGATGAGAACACCAGGTTTTGTGTATTCCGTAGCAAAGTAAATTATCACACAAAAGCGGATGCTAACCCCATGTCAAGGCAAATGAAGTCTTAGCGCAACTTGGTGGGGATATGTAACTACCCACTACTTACCTCTCTAAGGATTACTGGTAGGTACCCCTGATTGCCCTCAGAAAAAAAAAGGACAGCTTTTGTCACCCTTATTTGTTAAATTAATTCACAGGAATTATCTTTGGAATAAAGAATGCCCTAGCAAATTAATGTAGGCTGGTAGGTTGCATTTTAGCACATAAATGGTATTGCATTCTTTAGTCATCCCCAGTAGGAACACGTGCAGTAAGTGCTGAGCAGATAAAAAAGGACCAGGTTGCTTTTTAAGACAATCAAATGTCAGGTAAGAATGGCAGGGATGTTTACAATAGCAGAACAAAGGCTCAGGTTGGGTATTAAGACAATGAACAGGTAAGAATGGCAGGGATGTTTGCAATAGCAGAACAAAGGCTCAGGTTGGGTATTAAGTACAGTAAATGTGAAGTAGGAATGACAAAATTAACCTATCTTGGTCACTGGGCAGGTGTTGGCAAAATTTATCCAGAACCTACCAAACTGGGGGTTATCCAGGCATGGCCTACCTCTGTTATCAAAAACTGAGTTAGCAATTTCCCTGGGACAGTGGGGTTTTAAAGAATGTTTGTCCCCCACTGTATACCATAACTACTCTTATCAAAAGCCTTACCGAAAGAAAAAAAAACAGACAAGATAAGGCTATCTGTAGACTGGCATGTAAGCAGAATTTCCATAAAATCAATAAAGTCATGAGTAGACCCCCTGTACTACTTAGTCTTGATTATACCAATAATTTCTCAATGAAGGCAGATACTTTATACCATGTACTGAGAACTGTACCTATACAGGTCTCTTCAAAGAGAAAAAAAAATCCAGCAATGTGTCTTAGTCCTAGACTCCAGCCAGGGAAGAATCATATGCAGCTGTGGAGAAGATTGGCTGGGAATAGTCTAGTCTTTCCAAAAGTGTCAACCTTGTATGTATGATAGAAGATTTTCAGTAATTACAATTCATGATCTCTTGACATGACTAAACAGTGAAGCAAAACAGAAAGTTTCTTAGGTGCAGTTTTGGATTATAGTCTTAAAATATCTACTCCAAGACTGGAGGGGTGTCAATGGTGCAGATAGCCACTCAAGGTTTGGGACTGAGTGCCATAACTTAAATGGCATCTATAACCCCCAGGCTTCATTTTTGTGATATCTTAAGCTGACTTGACTGTAAGAAGGGGGAAGTGTAACAGGCTGAGAGCAGCCTGTTTTTGTCTTGCAATAAAGCACAGAAAAGTTGTATTAGCTGAGTTCAATGCATTTTTTCATAAGCTTTGTGGTTGTTGCCTTTAGTACATCTTGCTGTATGTAAATACTCAGAGTGTAAAACTGTGAACAATACAGAATATGTAATTGCTTTCAATGAAAATATAGCAAAGCTGTTAAAATGTGAAATTAGTTTTTCATTGTGCACACATTTACAGTGTATAAAGTTTAGTATTCCTTGAAATGTTACTCCATGTCAAACAACTATCTTATTTGGATACTATCTTCCCAGAAGACTTATGTGACTAGAAACCGGAAAACCTACACTCAAATTAAAGCTAACTATGAAAAACAGAACCAGGACTCTTTCAAGCAGAGAGAGAGCAACTGTTAAGTGTTAGCTTTAGACTTGTTTTACGAAATGTGCACAGTGTAATGCAACTTCAGGACAGAAGCTGAAGCCTCATAGTTCTTGCCCTTGAGACTGCGCAACTGCTGTTTAGATTTACAAATCAGCCGTAGCAAAAATTGAATACATATTATTTACTGATTATGATAGGACCATATAAGCTGATATATAGGATTCTGCTAAATGTCATATGTCTTTTAAAATCCATTTATTTTGTCTTACCTACTGCAACTGTAAAGTTACCTGTGTGCTTCATTTTATAAAGAACACCGTTTAGTTTTTTCAGGTGAAAGGTGTTATTAATTTAATGTCAAACTCATATCAACTAGTATATTAACTAGTGTATGAATTCTACTGAACTAGTTACAGTGACTAGCATATCATGCCACTCATCCTTGGTTCTAGAAATCAGTTGGAATAAAGAACTCATGCAAGTTAGGCCACAGTTGTGCCTGTGTGCTATTTGTTAAGCCTCCTGATATGACAACTCCTTCAGATAAGTTGTACATAGCCTTTAAGTAGCTTACATCCTTCTAAGTTGGGAAGTGCTGATTGAGGGCTCAGTGTCTGTTATTCTAAAAGTGTATTAGTTCTGGTTTAAGCACTTGGGCTTCAGGCCAGTTATTTTACATTAAGAAGGTTTGTGGTCTGCACTCTTGTGGTAGGAGAGGCTGAACTCTGCCCTTCTGAGCTGGGAATTTCTGGTTAAAGGCTTATAGTGCCTGCATATTTGAACTGTTTCTTACTGAAATTGGTACACCTTGTTTGCTATGGCATAGACTAGATCCAGGCCTTCTGAATCTAGCTTTGTTTGTATGCTTGTTTGTTTGCTTGTTATTTCCCTGAAACGCTAATTCCACCTAAAACGCGGCTTTTCAGCACTTCTGTGGATCCCTAGTGATATCTGCATTGCTTACTGTACTTATTTCCTTGTTTCACTTGAAAGAAAGTTACTGTTTGTCATGTTTGCATTTATGTTACCTGTAACACATTACATTTAAGTTACCTGGCACTTGCTCACTAAAGCAATTATATAAGTCAGCAGTAAAAAATTAAAAGCACTACACCCTCACAAACTCCCCTTGACTACCTTGTTCCCCATTGGCCCTTTTTTTCAATTATAAAGGAATTCCCAATACTATTCTAGCATGTCCAAAGGTCAGTTGTCAATCTCCTCTCCGGTCCAGCTGGTGAATCTGGGAATCTTGAGGCAATGTTACAACTGCCTCATGTACACAGACAACCCTCTCCTCCTCCCAACAAATTCCAACACATGTGAGAGATGCAACCATATAGCCAAACTGGATGCTAAGCTCTCTCAACTCAGTACTGGCATAACCAGTCAGGAGGAGAAGGAAACCACACTCACTACAATTCCAGTCTCACATAGACCTACCACGACAGCAAACCAAACACATAAACTCACAAAAACATACTCAGAGGCTCTAAATAAAAATCTGCCTAAGAAGCAGAGACCTCCAAAGCAGACACCCAAGCAACCGCTACCCCAAAACAAAACACTTGCAACATAGCTCACAAAGCCAGTGTGCCGAACAGTCACAGCCCTTAAGGCTAAACAACACACCTGATACACTTGTAATAGGTGACTCTATCGTCAGGCACACTGACGTCCTGCTCACCAGGCTGAACAAGGAGAAGGTCATGGTGAGCTGCCTATAGGGCGCTAGGATCCGCCGCATAACACAAGCACTCAGGTCACTCCAAGGCAAGTACAAATATGACTCAGTCATTGTCCATGCTGGTGTGAATGATCTGAGACATACCTCCCTGGACTACATGAAAAGAGACATAGAGGAGCTCTCTGACTATGTAGCCCAGGCCGGTATGACCCTGACTTTGAGTAGCATCTTACCCTCACCAAGAATGATGCCACAATATGAAGACAAGATGATCAATTTCAACAATTGGTTTAAGTATTGGTGTCATTCAAAGGGGATCCAATGCCTATCAGCCTGGGATGTCATGCTCGACAAGCCACGATGCTTCGCTAGGGACGGCTTGCACCTGTCACCCCTGGGCTTTCGGATATTGACAAAGGCTCTTGCTACCCCCATAGTGCCTTTTTTAGGCAAGGCTCAAAACACAAACCCACCTCCATAGGTATCACAAGGGATAAGAAACTAAGAGTAATGCTACTCAACGCCAGAAGTCTAAACCTCAAGATGCACGCACTCGAAACTCTCCTTAGCATGGAGAACATCGATATCTGTGCAGTAACAGAAACCAGATTCAAGGCTCCCGAGAGCACCCCAGCACTACCAGGTTATACCTCATACCATGCTTTTTGGCCCCAAAACTTAGACCGAACCACAAAAGGAGGGGGAGTATCAATATTCATCAAAGATACCCACACCTCCAGGTTGGTGGCACAGCACAAAGAATCAGAGACTATCCATGTGCAACTAACAGTGGGTAAAACTGCCTTCCAGTTTATAGTCTGCTATGACCACCCTCCCAAACCCAGGAACCCCACTCGGCCTTCCTGAGAACACTGGAAAATATGAAGGTCTCTCCAAACACCATTATATTGGGCGACTTCAACTACCCAAACATAGACTGGGAGCATTACTCTAGCTCCAACACCCTAGTCCAAAGGTTCCTAGAATTTATAAACTCAAATGCTATGGAACAACTTGTTACCACTCCCACAAGAGGGGAAAACATACTGGACCTGATCATCACCAACATGGGGACTCTATGCTCCAGACCAGAAGTGTATCCCTCACTGGTAAGATCAGACCATAAACTAATCTCACTGGATATTCACATCCCGACCCCACCCCCTGCCCAGAAAACCACAGTGAAAAACTTCTCTAAAGCAAATTTCACACTCCTCAAAACCAAGGTGGAATTCTTCAAAGCCCCCGGGCCTGTGGAAAATATGGCCCAGACCGCAGAATCCTTTATAAATGCATTCTATGAACACCTTCAGGAATGCATGGATCATGCAATCCCAAATAAAACCAAGACCCAATCCTCCAAAGGCAGACGTCCTGTCTGGTGGACCCCAGCCATAAACAAACTATACAATAGAAGGAGGAAGCTACTACATGACAGAGCAAAATCCCAAAAAGGGAAGGCATCTCTGATCAGTATTAGCAAGAAACTACAGGCACTCATAAAATCGTCTAAGGCCAGCTTCGAGAGAAAAATTGCACAGGACACTAAGGATAATCACAAGGCTTTCTTTAGTTATGTTAGGAACCTGGGTGGGAATTCCCAGATATGCTCAGAATTAGTCCAAAATGACAAAAAATACACCGAACCCACAGACATTGTCAACATCCTAGCTGACAGGTTCAGCACAAACTCCCCCCCCCCCTCCCCACCAAAAGGACAAATATCTATCCCAGCAGAGTGCTGCCTCCCTGACATCTCAGATGCTCAGGTAAGAGCTGCCCTCTCCAAAGCAAAAAACACAGCATCAATGGGACCAGATGGTGTTCCGGGCTGCGTCCTACATAAACTCCAAGAAGAGCTAAACCCAAACATAAAACTACTGTTCAATCTCAGCCTTACTACAGGATATGTACCCAAAGAGTGGCGTACAGCAACAGTGGCCCCTCTCCGCAAAGGTGGTGCCTTAACGGATCCTGGAAACTATTGCCCCATAAGCCTGACTAGCTTGGTCTGCAAACCTATGGAAAGGATCATCATGGACCTCATAAATAAAGATATTGGGGAACTACAGACACTGGATCCTACCCAGTTCGGCTTTGCTAAGGGCAGATCCTGCCTCTTAAACCTGGTTGATTTCTTTGAAACAGTCACCAAGGCCATTGACGAGGGGAAGGTGGTCCACACAGCCTACCTGGACCTCGCAAAAGCCTTCGATACAATACCACACTCGGGCATTATAGACAAGCTCACCAGCTTAAATATAAACCCCTATGTTACTAGATGGGTTGCAAACTGGCTCAAGGACAGAACCCACATGGTTAGAAGTACTGGAGCCATGTCAGACTCCAAACCAGTTACAAGTGGCATCCCACAAGGCTCAGTCCTGGGACCTCTCTTGTTCGGTATATATTTCTCAGAGGTACAGGCCAACACGGAAGGACTGTGGCTGACCAAGTTCGCAGATGACTGCAAACTGAGCGCCATAATCGACTCTCCAGCTGACACAAGCATCCTCCAAAAGGGCCTCATAGAAACAGACAACTGGTGCCAGAGCCATGGCCTCAAGCTAAACTCTAAAAAGTGTATAGTCATCCCCTTTGGCAAAAACAAAGTGCCCACAAATTACCACATAGGTGGTAATCCATTAAGTACAGAAGAAGTAATTAGGGACCTGGGGACCCAAGTTGATAGCAATCTCTCATTTGACAACCAAGTGGCCAAAGTGGTTAGAAAAATATTTTATATAGCCCACCTAATCATGAAGGGATTCACATCTAGATTAGGGGAGGTCATTGTGCCTCTTTACTCATCCCCCATCAGGTTCATAATTGAGTACAATGCCCCTTTTGGGATGTACCTTACCAGACACCTGCAGCAACTGGGAAGACCCCAAAAGTACCTCACCAAGAGGATCAAAGGGCTCAAACAGATGCCATATGCTGCCCGGTTAAAGAAACTCCAGCTCTACTCAGTGGCATACCGCCTGCTCAGAGGCGATCTGTGCCTGACGTATAAAGCCATGTCCAACCCAGAATTAATGGACATGCTGCACCTCAGAAAATCCAAATCCCATCGAGCCACGCTTGAGAGACTTGAACCTCAGCACTGAAATAAATAGGACATGCTGGAGGGACAGATTCATAACCCAGAGGCTCCCTTCACTCTGGAATAAAATCCCAGTCCAGGTTAGGCAGAGTCCCTCATTGAGTCTCTTCAAGAGGAATCTTGATAAGTGGATGGGAGATCGTAGGTTTACCCGGTATCACTTCTGTGTCACTGTTAGACAGAGGCACAGTATACTAACCTCGAAAAGGGGCATAGCAAAATTAATTTAAAATGGGTGGCGAAAGCCAAACACACTCTGGCTAGGCTTATAAATGCCCTAGGGCAGATAGCCTAGTATGAACCTATGAACCTATGAACCTATATATATATATATATATATATATATATATATATATATATATATATATATATATATTTTTTTTTTTTTTTTACTTTTACAAAAATAGATAATTTGTTTGGGTCCCATTCATCAATAAGGAAACAATTTTTTATTCAGGATCCTCTGTGGTCCTAAAGTAGGGAAATGAGCATAGATCAGTTTTGTATTTTTCCAGCCACACTTATTAGAGGTTCGCTGTTTCCACTACTGCAGCAGCATTGTAATACCATCTTTGTATATGGAGAATGCTTTTGTATACATTCTTATCCAGTCAGGTAACAGGAAAGTACTTCAACTTCCTTAAGGGATGGTTTAACTTCCAGCTTCTCTCTCTTCTCCTTGGTCTAGTCACAGCTCTGAGTCTTTGTAAAAGAAGCATCTGGCCACAGTTTTTCTTTTTTACTTCTGTGATAACCTACGTAATTATCACCTGCCCCAACTAGATGATGCTCTCTGTCACTACCATTACACCTTTCGGTGGCAATGGGTTATTCAAATGGTCTGCACACAAAACTAACCATTCAGTGCTATTCTAATTCATGTTTATGCAAAAGTACTTTTCTTTTCTCTAAGAACCACAATGCAGCTTTTTGTAACCGGAGAGAAAAATTATCTCAGGGCCCTAGAAATTCATCTTTTTTATCTTAACGGCTCCCTACTAAGGACTATATTGAAAAGAATCAATGGCTTTTCAAAAATGTATGAAAGAAAGGCACAGAATCTTGTTGCACACTCTGCCCATCCTTAAAATTGTCACAAAAGACTTATATAACGTTATGCAGCTGCAAAGCCAGTCTAACAACATCCTGTTTTCCACTCCAAATTTACCCCAGTTCCTGATAGGAGACTCTTTGAATTTCACTAGGTTATTTACCTGAACTTTTTTGAAGTGCAGGGATTCTAGATCTGCAAGGAAAGATCCCTGTTTGTCAACATAAGAAATGTGGGCAATTTTAGCTCTGAAGGTGTTTGACATAAGCTTACTTCCAGGAACATGGCTGCATTGACTTTTTCTTCTGTATGTGGCTGTTAATTTGCAGTCTGAATCTATTTCCAAGGGCTGTAGAGCTATGTGGTAGAGAAAACACATCCTCTAGTGGAGAAAGAAGTTATCCTGTGAGTCACAGCTAAGTGAGGTTGCCATATGGTGGATCTTCTTGGAACAGTTCAAATGATCAGATGTGTTTTTCCCTTGCTGTCTTCTAGTCTGGTCACAAAGATAGATGCCTTTTTTCTTCCCCAAACTGTGGCCTTCTGTATGCCCCCCACCTCTCTCTGTTTTTTTTAATACAGAAGGTCCTGATCACACCCAAGCAGTATAGACAGTGCCTTATTTTGATTAACCATGTAGCCATGTTGAACCATTTTCTTTCACCTAGATGTCTCTTCCTCTTTCCCTTAACAAAGCTCTCCTGATGCATCACTAGGGCTTAGAGTTGCACCCCAAACTAACATCTCTTAACCCACGTAACATTATTTATTTATTTATTTGCCTCAAGATGGCACCCGTCATGGCTGACATCTCTGCATTCTCCTCCTGCAAGTATTTTTGTTTTGTTTTGGTGGTGGTTTTTAAGTTTTTAGATGTGCAAATTTCATCTGCACTGATTATATATGATAAAGATATGTTATTAGAGATCAGCAGTTGGTTCTGTGATATTATTTCTTGCTATCATATTGGGAACATCTTCTCAGAATTGCCTGGGGACAACTCCTACAAGCAGGGGAGTCGAATGATGAATTCAGCCAGAGGGAGGAGTGTCTCAAGCAGACATGTAGCAGGAGAGGTGTGAAAGGCAGGACAGGTGGGTTACATGTGAAATTAAAGGCCAGGGCCAGCAGATGACCCCTTCCCACCCTGCTGCTTGCTAATGTCTGATCTCTTGAGAACAAAATGGATGATCTTACAACTAGAACTGTGACCCAGAGAGAGAAATGAGAAATTGCTGTGTACTGATGTTTACTGAAACTTGGTTATTGGATAATATTTCTGATTCACTTGTCTGGTTGTATCCTCCTCTATCCATCACAGGGACCGCACAGAGGCATCAGGTAAAATCAAAGGTGGAGGTACTTGCATCTATATTAATAACATATGGTGTTCAGATGTGCAGATTCTTAGCAAATACTATTTGACTGATGTAGAACACCTAATGATGAAATCCAGACCCTTCTGTCTACTGAAAGGATCTGCTGGTGACTGTAATCATTGCAATGTATGGTCTATGATGCCAGCATACCAGCAATATGTTACCTTCCCTACATGAGAGAAAAATATACTGGATCATGTGTACAGTAATGTGAAGGGGCATACAAGGCTGTATCTCTCCCTTATTTTTGGTCAATCTGATCATACCTCTGTATTTCTCTACCCGGCATATAGACAGCTCCTTAAATAAGCTCCCATTGTAAGAAAAATAGTTAATATGTGGACAGAAGAATCTGTACAAGAGCTTCAGGATTGCTTTCAGTGTACTCAGGGGGATGTTTTTAAGATGGCTGCTATAAGTGAGGGTGGTATTGCTGATCTGGAGGAATAAAGTTCAGTAGTTTCCAGCTACATAAGCACATGCTAACTGACTGACTGACTCATTACTTCAAACACACTTGCATTTGCATCTCTATTCATGCCTGCATTCACTCTGACTATATAAAATGGCACTGATCTTGCACATGCTCAGTAACTTATATGCACATGCTATCTAGCTACAGTGGCTGACTAGGTACAATACACACAATGATCTACACGCTCCAAGGCATATGCATTAGACAACATGAGCGAGTATAAAAAGCCTAGATATGACGTACACAGAGCTATCAGAGCAACAAAGGAGAATTACAGTCATAAGCTGGAAGGGTATTATTCGACTGCTGATACAAGGCGTGTGTGGCAAGGCCTGGAAAACATCATAGGCTACACAGACAAAGGCAGAGGGATGACTTCTGACAGCTAGTCTTCACTGGATGATTTCAATGAATTTTATGCCTGGTGTGGGGTCCAAAACACAAAAGAGAGGGACGGAGAGGAGGCACCACCACCTTTCACAATATCACAGCGAGTGTAGTAAAGTCCTTGAAGAGGATAAATCCCCGGAAGGCAGCTAGTCCAGATAATATTGCTGGAAGGACACTCAAAACCTGTGCTTCAATGCTTGCTGATGTTCTGATCGATATATTCAATCTCTCCCTTGCATGAGCTACAATTCCCACTCGTTATAAGGCAGCCACTATTATTCCACTGCCGATAAATTGACTCCCTCCCTCCCACAATGAAGGATTGCTTTGAGAGAATCGTTATGAGTCATATTCAGTTAGTTATACCTGATACAATGGATCTGCTGCAGTTTGCATACAGACCGAACAGGTCGACAGAGGATGCTGTCAGAACAACATTGCATACAGTTCTTACTCATTTGGAGAATAAGGACTGTTATCCTCGACTGCTGTTTATTGATTATAGTTCGGCCTTCAATACAGTGACACCAACGAAGTTCATTAATAAGCTGTCCATACTGGGTGTGCCACCAACTCTTTGCAATTGGTCTTGGATTTTTTAACAGGCACACCACAGTCAGTCAGGCTGGGGAATAACATCTCTAAAACAATAATAATAAGTACAGGAACTCCACAAGTCTGCGTGCTGAGTCCAGTGCTGTACACCCTGTTCACTTATGACTGTGTTGCTTCTCAACATGATATCGGTACTGTCAAATCTGCAGATGATACAACAGTCATTGGTCTGATCCCCCGGGCTGATGAGTCAGCTTATAGGAGGGAAGGAGAGAACCTTGTGAAGTGGTGTTAGAACAGTAATCTCTCTCTTAATACCAGCAAAATGAAACATATGATCATTGATACATGGAGGAATAGAGGGCAGCACTTGCTGTTATATATTGGTGAATCTGAGGTGGAAAGAGTGGCTACATTCAAATTCCTCAGTATTAACATCTCTGTGGACCTTATCTGGACTCATAACATCACTGATCTGGGAGGGAAAAGCTGGCAGTGACTGTATTTTCTGAGGAGGCTGAGGAAGTTTGGCATACCCAATACCACCCCTAGCAACTTCTACAGATGTACAGTTGAGAGCATTCTCTCCCACTCTATTACAGTATGGTTCGGGAATAGTACAAGGCTCTGCAGTGAGCAATAAAAACTGTGCAAAACATTATTGGAGTAAAACTCCTTGCGTTGAAGGACATCTATACCAAAAGAGTTTTTAAGGTGGCTCAAAACATTATCATGGACACTACCCATCCACAACACAAACTGTTTATGCTGCTACCATCAGGGAGGTGTTACAAGAGCATGGTTGCCAGAACAACCAGGCAGAAAGACGGTTTTATACCTCAAGCTGTTATACTGTTAAATAAAGCTTGCATACTACCTCTCCCTCCAGTATTGTAGCTTGGTTCTCATTTGGAGGGAAATATTTTTTTTTTTGTTTTGCACAAATGTGCTCTTTTGCAGAGTTATATATATTTACTTATATTGGTATTTATGTTATTGTCTATTTGTTTTACATTACTTCTTATTGCCAATTGTCATTGTTTTTATATGTTGCTGGAGGACTTGCAGAATAAGATTGTCATTGTACTTTGTGATGCCGTCTCTAGTACATATTACAATAAAGTTGAATTGAATTTAATTGAATTAAAGAATCTTCTCATCATAGGTACTTAGTGAAGCCAGAAAGTTTTAGTTAGAAAGTCATGTCTGTCTAAATTGATTCCTTAAGGCCTATAGTAATTTGATGAGCCCTTTTATTTTTCCAGTTAATGAACTCTTGATCTACATGTCAGTTCCCTGCAGTTCGGCTCTATCATAGTCAGTGACAAAGTTTGATATTTCATCTGTCCTAGCCTGTATGTCAGCTTATTCCCATGGAGAGTTTGGTGAAGATATGCTGTATAATGTCATCTGCTACATCTGCAGCATACTTCTAAAATGTTTCTATATAGGACCTAACAGTAGCAATGACTTGGGACAAATGGCATACAGTTGCAGGACATTGCAAACTAAGAATCCAGTCCAAAGGAAGGACAGAAGTTGTCCCGCAGGGCATTAGCCGAACCTCCCCATTTGGATGGATACTGCTCGGATAATACTTGAAAATCAGCTGATGTGATAGGACTTGCTACCCAGGAGACTCTGGGGTCCAAATGGAGAGATGATAAATTAGCAAGCAAAGGAGAGTAGTATTGCTGAAATTTAATTCATTCTCAAGTCTTGGGGAGTACGTTCACAAGGTGGACCCTGTTTTTCACAAAATCTCACTGAGACGACACTGATATGTAGACTGTATTTTATATATCATGGACAGAAATAGGTTAAAAAATAAAAAAGACAGTTGGGTGCACAAGATCCAGGATAAAGAAGTGCCCAATCCTGGTAGGCACACTGGTGCCAGGACTGGAAAAAAATGACAGTGTAGAATCCTCAAGACATGAAAACATTCCTACAATGGGGTTCAGCCAGGCCCAGGGAGAGGATGACCCCCCCCCCCCGTTGTAGAAGGAAGCAGCAGTCCACAAAAATGACAAAAAGTGATAGTCCAAAAAAGAGCCATACAGACGATATAGTGGACTATTGAGGTTAAGAAAGAAATTATGTATAGTTACTATTGTGCAAAAAGTCCAGAATTTCCAGACATGAGGATATACAAAAAGATTAAGGGAGAAATTAGAGGAAAGAAAAATACTTCCACAAGAAAAACTGTCAGAAGCCTCAAATGCAAATTTGTGTTCATCATTACAACAGATCCATAACAACACTACATAGACTAAGAAACCTTGGGCTGTTTGGAAAAAGAAGTTACTGAGGAATTACAAAAATATAAAGAAGAAAATCTAGAGATTTTGAAAGGTGTAAAAAATATGGACATGGGAAAGAAAGACTGATATGGTATAGTATTTATGCAATGGAGAAAGCCAAATTAATCAACACTAAAGAGCAGCCCCAAAGATATCTGAAGAGAAAAACAGGCAAAGGCATCCAGATATGGAAAATTTCACAATTAAAAAATAAGATCATGAAGAGGGAATGTAGAATAGAAGATTTGCACACGCAGTCCCTGGGTTATGGACATCCAACATGTGGACAACCAATAGATATGAACGGGCTGCCGCAATGTCGGAAATAACATAAAATAAAAATAAAATTATTAAAGCTGCCCAAATCTGTGTGTGTGTGTGTGTGCGTGCGTGTGTGTGTGTGCATGCGTGTGTGTGTGTGTGTGTGTGTGTGTGTGTGTGTGTGTGTGTGTGTGTGTGTGTGTGTGTGTGTGTGTGTGTGCATGTATGTGTGTGTGTGTGTGTGTGTGTGTGTGTGTGTGTGTGTGTGTGTGTGTGTGTGTGTGTGTGTGTGTGTGTGTGTGTGTGTGTCTGTGTGTGTGTGTGTGTGTGTGTGTGTGTGTGTGTGTGTGTGTGTGTGTGTGTGTGTGTGTGTGTGTGTGTGTGTGTGTGTGTGTGCGTGTGTGTCTGTGTGTGTGCATGTGTGAGTGTGCGTGCGTGTGCATGCGTGTATGCGTGTGTGTGTATTTGTGAAAGAGAGAGAGACATTGGAAGAGTGAGAGCGACGTGTGAATGAATGCAGGTGTGAATGAGGAAAAGACTGTGTGCATGAGAGAGAGAATGACTAGTGAGAGTGAGGGAGCGATCCCCTGGCAGCAGTTAAGAGGAGGGTGGTTCCATAAGGGGAGGGGGTTAGTTAAAGAATAGGTAAAGTAGGGTTAAGATTATGTGTGTGTGTGTGTGTGTGTGTGTGTGTGTGTGTGTGTGTGTGTGTGTGTGTGTGTGTGTGTGTGTGTGTCATACCTCTTAAGCTCATACAGCAAGAAATCTGGGCAAAGCCATAAATAAAAGTTGGACAAATTGCAAAGATAGGGACAATTTTAATAAACATTGCTCTTACAAACTTAGAAAGTTGATACAATAACAGGTTTTGCATTAGGATAAAATATTTGAAGGGTATGAATTCTGAAACACAAATGTCTGTCATTATTTTCTAACTTCAGTCTTTAACATATATTTCAACCTTTCAGTGCAAGAAATCTGGAGAAAGACTGACAAAATGGGGGGACAAATGCCCAAAAATAGGGACATATTTTAAATATTACTCTTATAAGCTTAGAAAGTTGCTAGAGTAACATAATTTGTTTTAACATACATTTTTCTGAAGGATTTCAAGTCTAAAACTCAAATGTATATCATTATTTAGTGATGTCAGTCCTCAGATCATCCCAGTAATTTGTCATAAAAACATTGATTTTATGAGGAACAGACTAAAATATCAGGCAAAATCTGTAAATTCTGTGAAAAGCTATACATTTGAGAGGTATGGAATGATTTGCCGCTACCTTTGCTAAACAACTACAATTTTATGAAAAATGGGCCAAAAATATGAGACAAAAATTTGGACATTTTGCAAAAACCTGTACATTTAAGAGGCATGGTTTGTGTGTGTGTGAAAAAGTCCTCATAAACACCGCATTTAATAACAAGATGTCTTAAACCAGCTTTGTTGGTAGGACGTAAGGAAGCATAGCTACAGTATAGAGTATTATATTTAAGATTTTTTTTTTTGTTTGGAAGTGTTTCTAAAGTGTTTTATATGCAAAGAAAAGTAAAATAAATACTAGATTGAGGCAAACATTTGACCAAGTGACATCTAATAAGAACCATATGTACGTGTTTTGACTTACATACAAATTTGACTTAAGACCAGACTGAAAAATGGATCTCATCCTTAACCTGAGGACTGCCTGTAAAGCAGAAGTTAAAAAAAAATAGAAGCTGAAATTAAGGAATACCTGCAAAGTGAAGGATTTAGTGTAGAAAGTCTAACACGGGTTATGTCACAGCATGATGGAACAATGAGTTCCCCAAGTAAGGAGAAACAGGAGGAGCAGGAGGCATCTGAAGAAGAAATATGGACATGGGAAAGGAAAAGAGATTTAATATGGTGTTATATTTATGCAAAGGAGAAAGCAAAACTAATTAATATAAAAAGAGCAGCACCAAATTAATACCAAAAGAGCAGCACCAAAGATATTTGAAGAGAAATACAGGCAGATGCATTCAGACATGGAAAATTTTATAATACACAAAATAAGAAAGCAAAGAGGAAAAGTAGAAAAGAGGATTAGTACTGAAGAAGCTAAAGAAATAGAAACTGAAGTTATGGATTACCTACAAAGTGAAGGATTTAGAGTAGAAAATTTAACTCAGGTAACATAACAGCAGGATACAACAATGGACACCCAAATTAAGGAGAAACTAGTGGAGCGGAAGCATCTGCTCAGTTGTCATATGAAGATACTTTGGAGCCTTCCATAGGAAACCAGTACAAATGTTCAGTTGGTGTTGGACAGTAAGGGAAGGAACAGGAAACTGTGGCAACTCTGATGCAGTCAATGTTGTGCAGTGATAGGCCAGTGAGTTCCCATATAGAAAAGCAACGGATGACTCAGGGTGAAACTGAACAGAACGTGGCACTTGAAGATGCTTTGAAACTTTCTATAGAATGCCCGCAGGAAATGGAAAATAAAGATTGCACCCTCAGTTTAGAAGAAAATGATCTAAGAGAAGAGTTGCTTGATTTAATAAAGATGGACAGGCATATTAAGATCAATGAAAGTAATAGACTACAGAAAGTCAATAAAACTCAAAAAGTCAGAAGTTTGATAAAACAAATGAACACAGTCATTAGGACTGTCCATAGAGATCCATGTGATATAACAGAAGTAAACAGGATACATTACTGTGCAGCTAAACTAATAACTGATAAAGTTCTACCCCAAGAACACACGGTATTGAGGGAAAGGAAGGGGAGAAATCGAATACCATCCTGGAAATATCGAACAGAGAAAACTATGAAACAATTAATACAAGAAGTGTCACTGCTGGAAGAATATAGAAGAGGGAACAGATTACCAAAAATATTCAGAAAGATAGACATAATAAAACCAATGCCCAGTATCAGAACAGATCAGTATCTATCATGCACTATCGCAAATAAACTAAAAATATCAGCAAAGGCAGGAAAAAGTAGAAGATATGCAGATAAAAATAAAAGTACAAAATAAGCAATTTATTGATAACCCAAAAAAGTTTTATAGAGAACTCGGAAATAAGGAAAAAGGGATTGAAACACCACCAAAAAAGGAGAAATAGATATATTTTAGAGAAATATCTATGAAGATCCTGTAAAATATAACAAAGATGCTAAATGGATGTAAGAAGTAAAAAAAAAAAAAGAGCAAGAAGTTCAAATGTACAGGATATGAAATGGGATGAAGTAATGACCAGAGATACTGAAGTAAAGTTAAAGAAAGTTCCTAATTGGAAAACCCCAGGCCCAGATGTAATACCTAACTTCTGGCTAAAAGTATTAACATCTTTACATGAAGATTTAGCCATGAGTAATAACTATTTATATGCACACCCCAAACAGATACCAGCCAAATTAACAACAGGAAAAACAATGCTCCTACTTAAGAGTGAATCTGCAAGGTATTCTAAAAACTATAGATGAATAACTTGCCTTCTGACAATGTATAAACTATACATTGGAATTGATGCCAACAGAGTTTATAATCATTTAGAAGAAAAATCAATCATGGCAATAGATCAAAAGGGCAATAAAAGAAAGTGACATGGAACAACGAATCATTTGTTATAAAATAAAGTCATAATGGAGAACTGTAAAAAGGGGAAGTATCTAAGTATGGCATGGATAGACTACAAAAAAAAAAACTTTTGACAGTATCCCATATTCATGGATAAAGGAGTGCTTAAAATGTGTAACATACGCCCTACACTGATTGATTATAGCAACCATGAAACAGTGGCAAACCACTTTGAAGTTAAGCCATGACAAAGGACAAATTATTATTCCAGGGATAAAAACTCGAAGAGGGATATTCCAGGGATCAGTTTGAGACAATATTGTGTTAGAAAAGAACTTGAGCAAGAGGGAGTGCATAAATATTTGGGAAATGATGGATCAACAATAAAACATGAAGAAATGTGAATAAAACTTAGTAAGGAATATTTTAGAAGACTAAAAAGGAACAAAGTCCAAGCTATAAACCAATTTGCACTTCCTATCCTAAGTTACAGTTTTGGAGTGAGTGACTGGTCCCAAAAGGTGTTGGATGGGTTAGACAGGAAAACAATGCTTCATGCTCATTAAATGATTTATAAAAAAACAGTGTATACCAATTACATATTCCTCGTTCTGAAGGAGTTATAGGCCTCCTCGGAATCAATTACATGTATAGACCTGCAATTGTGGGACTGCTGACCTCATTAGACCCAAAAATAGTGAAAGTTTTGAAACATGAGGAGACTAAGTCTAAGATGACTTCCCTGCTTAGTTTAGCAGAAGCATATCGGTGTCAAGCAGGAAGTGAAATCGAAGCAGAAGTAGATAAAAATCAAGTAGCAACTGAAGTGCCAGTAAACAAAAGAAAGAATATAAGGTGAAGCACTAATATAGTTGCAAGTATAGAAAACTCTTGGAACAACGTCATGTTGATCAGGATTGAATGCACGAATGGTTAAGTAGAGGTGAATTTAAACCAAAAGACGAAAGGTTAATATTGGTGACCCAAGATAGTGGACTACATACAAGTTGGTTTACAACAACTATTGAACATGTGCAAAAAACAGACAAATGTAGGTTTTGTAAAACAGAATTGGAAAGAGTCACACATCTTTTTACTGGCTGTGATATACTAATGGCAGAAGGACTGTATAATGAAAGGCATAATAATGTGGCAAGGCTGTTGCACTGGGGATTTTGCAAACATTATAATACTGAAATAGCTGAACAACACTGGAAATATGAGCCCCAAAAGCATCATAGAAAATGATGAAGTTTATATCACATGGGATTATCCATTACCAACAGTTCAAAAACTAAATGTGAGAAAACCAGATACAGTAGTCCATGAAAAGAACACAGAAGTAGCATTGATCATTGAAATTGCTACACCCAGTGACTACAATGTCTTATGTACAGAGAAACACAAAGTCATAAAATACAAGGATTTGCAGGCAGAAATGTTTGTGGAAGAAGGATACAAAGGCAGTTTCAGTAGTAGTAGGAACAACGGGTCTTATACAAAAGAATTTACAATCATACTTAGATATGTTACCAATGCATGCAACCCCATACAAATTGCAGAAGGAGTCATTACTGGGCACATTGCAGGTGCTGCAAAGAGCACTTCTGGCTAACATCAAAGAGTGAAACAGTACTAATTTCATGAACATAAATCATACTTTGACTTAGGAATGGGAGCCCTTCCCATCATGGTAACAGAAACCCAAAAACAGAGAAATTAAAGAAGAGAAGTACTCTTACAGCATCAAATAGTACAGTTTTGTGAGGAGTTTGCCCCAGCTGTAGATCAAAAATGGAGAAATCATTTTGATAGAAAGAGTTCTTATTTCTCCACCTCAATTTTGTAATATACAAGTCCTGGTCTGTAAACAGTTCAGTACATTTTTAACTGTAAATTGATTGTTACTTTGTAGCTCAGTCTTGTTATTTGAAGACCATAAGTATTATTAAAGGCATTAACTCAGAAGATCTCAACTTTTCATCTGCCAATGGTAAACATACAACGAATGCTTATTGTGTCGTACACAATGTGCTGTAGCAAGTATATCCTGCTACTTCTGGTAAAGGCCTTGAAGCTCATATACTAGGACTTATGCATCAATGACTGCTTTTTCACTCGTGCATCTATGTGAATTCTTCTCTCAACCATACTTTCTATTTACATTTAACTTTTTCATTTCAACTCACAGCAATTGGACTAGTCCAGTCTGTTTAGGGAGAGAAAAATTCTTACTGAATACCTGGCTGAACCAGCACTTCAGCAGACCTTCAACTCTTCCAATAAATTGTTCCCTGTTGGAAAATTAGCCTCCATGATCTTATGTGGGTCAAGACCCCATGTACACCCCTTTTAATATAGCTAAGTCCGAGGTTGCAGTAACACACAGTAAGGCATTTTGCAAACAATCTCATGGTCTTTAGGCTCACCTTACTAAAACAGGCTGTGACCAACCAGTTTACTGAGTCTGGAGCTGACCTTGAGCATGTGTTATATTACTTTGACATTACCAGATTACACTTCAAAATTTTGTTTTTACTCAAGGGTTAGTAATCTAATATATGTGCCTGACTTAAGGATCTGTGTTGCACTTTCTTCTTCAAGGAAGTTATTACACTTTTAAAAAACTGAATAAGATGCCAAAAGAGAAAACAAATGGGGAGGATTGTAAAATGGCAGCTGACTAGGAAACACTGACTTCTGTGTGCTCTCACTACTGCCAGACAATCTACTAAAATCACCTGCTGCTGCTGCATTAAAAATTGAAAAAAAGGATTTTACATAACAAAGCCAATTAAACTATACTTTCTTTTCAAAAAAATTCTCTGGACTTGAGACCCAGAAAGGCAGATCTACCTCTCCTCTCAGCAAGGGTGCAGCAGCACATACAGCCACATGTGCTTAGGCCGCACAGCACTGCAAGGACCCTACAAATCCACAAGCAAATAAAGCAAATTAAGGAAGAAAACAAAAGGGGAAAAACGATAATCTTATCAAGATGGAACAAATGGAAGCGCAATCCTCGAAAACTAGACTGTCACTAATTATGTCTCCAGAGAAAGAAACATCCACAAAAAGGCAAAAAACAACCAAATCACAGCCTGATGCTTCTAAGCAGCTCCAGAAAAATAAAGCTGAGCATTCCTTCACAATGGAGGATCTTAAGGCAGCACTAACTCCACTCCAGTCTGAAATCCAAGCATTTTCTTCAAAACTAACCCTTTTTGGCAACAACCTGGAGCAAATTATTATAAGGTTGGACCAAAATGAAGCAAAAATAATGGACAATGAAATTAAAATACAGGAATTTCAAAAATCTACTTCTACTAATGAATCCTCTATAAAAGACATGCAACAAAAAATAATTGATCTGGAGGCTAGAGCAAGGCGTAACAATATGCTGATTAGAGGCATTCCAGAGATGTTTGAACAACCACAACTGCTCACCATTGAAGGGTAAGTATTTGGTCTCTTTATGGAAAACAAAGACCTGGCACAGACATTCACAATTGAAAGAATACATAGGGCTTTGAGAAAATCACAAGTTCTGGACACACCTAGACAAATCTACATAAGGTTACTGAATGCCTCGCACGCTCAACTAATCCTGCAAGCTGAAAAAAAAAAAGAAGTTCATTATGTGGAAAGGTTCAAAAATGACAATTGCCCAAGACTTGCCGCTCCCTATAAAACAAGCAAGACAAACCCTCTCACACTTCTGCAAGTTCCTAATAAACAAGAACATAAAATTTCAGATGAAATATCAAGCTACCCTTTCCTTCCAGCATAAAAACATTACACACTCTATTAAAAACCTCCAAGAAGCGAAATCTGTGTTCCACAAAGTATTTGGAGAAACTCCAACAACCTCCTACTAAGCATAAAACAAGAATGCTTATGTGTCCTTCTATCTAATCATCAAATTAAACAACCAGTTAGACCTTAATAAAAATAATCGCTCTCACATGCCTCTGAACCTCAGGATGCTGATCTATCCAGGAAGGGTTGTAATAGCAGCCACATAATCAACCCCCCAACTCCTCGTTCTGATCAAGGTACTTTTTTGATCTCCTTTTCTCTCTCACTACTTGTCTCTTGGCTAAAATCAACTCACCGTCTCAATGTTCGAAGGGTAGGCCAAAAAAACAGTTGACTCTGGTAATCCAGCGACCTATGACCTGCAAGTGCATCTAGTAAACATCACCTACAGGAACCTACTTGATTCCCTTTTGTGTCAGCTTGCTCTGCGATGAGGGTGCACTGTCCCCAAAACGAGACTTCCGTCTACCTGTCTAAACTCTCTGAACAGAAAAGAGCAATATCCAGTTGCGGTGAGGAAAGAAGAAGTCTTCTCCCAAAGCTTTAAAATGCTGTGTGGTTTTTTTTTTCTTTCTCTCTCCTTATGTCAAGAGAGGGTTGGCCGATGTCCTTCTGGGCAAGTGAGTAATTCCCCCAGACTCATCTCGCTAGATCCACGAGCTGGAGTGGAAAGGAGATTGAGGGAGAGAAGGAAGGGAAAAGATACTGATGAAACCCAAACAATGTACTTCAACTCTATACAATTTTTCAATGCCCCTGACTCAGGAACAAACCTTTGAACCAGAAAATTATTTAAGCCTGACCCAGACCAGAAATACTCGGATGCTTACTGCTGTGTTAATGCCCTGTATGATGACAAGATCAGGCAAACGAACTGCTCAAGATAGGTCGAGCAGCAACTGCTTGTATTCGGCTGTAAGTCGTATCAACTGAAATGAGTGCCAAAAAATGGATTTAATCATAATAATAAGGCACATCTTTTCCTGACTGTTGAGAACTGGAAATTACTATACTGACTGTCACCCTAGGGTGTGCAGGTACTTACCAAAAAGCAACGCCGTGCACGGGTCGAAAACTAAAAATATACTATGATCTCCCATCTCGATACAACTTTTATTTACATTTTTTTTTTTTCTTTGGAATGTTATAGTGCATTAACTAATTTCTAATACATAAATAATCCTTCCTTATTATTCATGTAATATACCATAGACATATGTAATTATGGCTGTTCCAAAGAACTACCTCTTTTCCTAAAGCTCAGACAACTGCCTTAGAATCAGAAAGTGCATTCATCTCTCTCACTTAAATTACTAATTAGTTATTCCTATGCCAGCTATGTCCTGTTATGCAGTTGTTCTTCCAGTTTAATACAGAAAGGTAGAATGCAAGACACAAGTTTTTACAAAGATGCAGAGCCAGCTCCCAAAAGCATTACCTTACAGAGCAGGTGTTAACACTCTGCTGCAAGATACAGAGTTGCACAAAAGACAGCTTTAAAAAAATAGTATGAATAGTATGAAATTTCCAATGTAGATATAATTTCTCTCATGTTTGGGCAATCACTGGCGTGGGGTTCCTGCATACACTTTATGTATTAATGTTTGTTAGCTATCTAACTGGTTATTTGAATGGGTACAAAACTCTTCAACCACAAGCCAGGTTAAAGTCAGGCGAAAATTAAAATAATTCTAAATCTTCAGGTATAGCAATGCTATCCTCACAGAACTTAAAACAGAATATTGTGTAAAATCTATGAAGTGCACTTTGTAAATAACTAGACAAATGCGGTTCGCTATTGCACTTTTTTTACAAAAAATACAAGCAATACATAGAAATGTGAGAATGGCACTATTTAAATGTAGTACAAAGTTTTTCCGATTATTTTCTAGAGAATGGGAGGGTCAAGCTGAGGAAAATATGGGAAAACGATGCTTGAGTCTAACAAGCAGTATTCTGCCCACCCTCGCAGAGGTATACAAAGTCTAATATCCAGTTCAGATCCATTAAAGCTGTATGAGGTTTTAGTTTAGAGTTAGGTCAGAAGGGCTATTTGTTTTGGTACCCAGATGACACCCTTGCTACAGGTGTTCCTACTCACGATCCTGGATGCATCAGAGGATACGCCTCCATCCAGGGAGTACTCTCAGCCGGATGTGAGATGTGATGGAAGTTGGTCCTCAACTAAATAGCTGCTCCATAGTGGTGAATCTGTAACACCACATGTTTGTGTATGTTTTGTATATTCACATATGGGTGCTTATTTGTGCATCTATCTATATTACTCAGGTCAGGACGGCGGGGGATAACGCAGATGAAATAACACTCTGGGGTCTGATTTGTTGTGAGGCCAATACTGAGACAGTGTATCTTGGCAAAGCAAATAAATGGGTGAGGGACAGGTGTTTGCTGCTGCCTACCATATAAGGTGTCATAGAATGTAATGGTGGGGGAGTGGTTGTCAGGAAAAGACATAGCACTTCCAGATGCCAAATGTACCATATATTATTGTTTTGTAACAATAATTGGGATGCATAATTATTGTTTAACTCTTAGTGTGCGGCTCTACTATGAGCCAAACACACACAATCATATTAAAAAGCACTACTCTAAATTGCCCATCTGTAGAAGGATAGGATGTCCGAGCCATTTACATGTGCTGGTTGTCATTATAAGTTAAACAGTCAATTAATCATTGTTATTTTAGAGCAAGAAGTCTGAATGTGTGTAGTAAGTTGGGTTTTTGAATGTTGGGAATTTTTTGTAAAATAGTCATGTAAATAGTTTCTTCTAATCTCTTTCTGATAAAAGTAGAATGTGGTTAAGCATGGGGAGTGGTCTGAGAGAGGTGGCTGTCACTATACCTTACCATTGTTATAAACTAACTTTAACAAAAAAAAAATAATCTTATCTGCTACCAATCCTGGTACTTATTGCTATACAAGCTAACAACTCTTATATACGCAAATTTTTCTAACCCTAGTAATAAGGACCTGACTCTATCATCTCACTAAATATTTGTCTAAATGGTATCGCTAGATTCATGGAATATAAAAAGCTTACAAAATAAACAAAAAAAGAACCTAGTACTCCACTTAATTCAAAGATCTACTTTTGAAATTACTCTTATCCAAGAAACGCACATGACAAAGGATCAATGGGCTAATGACGCTAGAAAGAAATGGATAAAACAAATAATAGCTGCGGGGAATAGCACAACCTCCAAAGGGGTAGCAATAATTATCAAATAATCTTTCAAAGGATCAATAAAAACCACTGGCTGGGAATCAGAAGGCAGATGGTGTTACCTAACATTTTCCATCCCATCATACAAAAAAGAAATAAAGAAATACTTAAATGTTTATGGATCTTGCTTACACCATTCCTCGTTCCTATATGAAATATATTCACTCACTGAAAAATGCCATACCCATCTAATGATCCTCGGCGGAGACTGGAACGTGACCATGCCATACCCATCTAATGATCCTTGGCAGAGACTGGAACGTGACCATGCCATACCCATCTAATGATCCTTGGCAAAGACTGGAATGTGACCATGCCATACCCATCTAATGATCCTTGGCAGAGACTGGAACGTGACCATGCCATACCCATCTAATGATCCTCGGCGGAGACTGGAACGTGACCATGCCATACCCATCTAATGATCCTTGGCAGAGACTGGAACGTGACCATGCCATACCCATCTAATGATCCTTGGCAGAGACTGGAACGTGACCATGTCATACCCATCTAATGATCCTTGGCAGAGACTGGAACGTGGCCATGCCATACCCATCTAATGATCCTCGGCGGAGACTGGAACGTGACCATGCCATACCCATCTAATGATCCTTGGCAGAGACTGGAACATGACCATGCTATACCCATCTAATGATCCTTGGTGGAGACTGGAACGTGACCATGCCATACCCATCTAATGATCCTCGGCAGAGACTGGAACGTGACCATGCCATACCCATCTAATGATCCTCGGCAGAGACTGGAACGTGACCATGCCATACCCATCTAATGATCCTTGGCAGAGACTGGAACGTGACCATGCCATACCCATCTAATGATCCTTGGCAGAGACTGGAACATGACCATGCCATACCCATCTAATGATCCTTGGCAGAGACTGGAACGTGACCATGCCATACCCATCTAATGATCCTTGGCAGAGACTGGAACGTGACCATGCCATACCCATCTAATGATCCTTGGCAGAGACTGGAATGTGACCATGCCATACCCATCTAATGATCCTTGGCAGAGACTGGAACGTGACCATGCCATACCCATCTAATGATCCTTGGCAGAGACTGGAACGTGACCATGCCATACCCATCTAATGATCCTTGGCAGAGACTGGAACGTGACCATGCCATACCCATCTAATGATCCTTGGCAGAGACTGGAACGTGACCATGCCATACCCATCTAATGATCCTTGGCAGAGACTGGAACGTGACCATGCCATACCCATCTAATGATCCTCGGCGAAGACTGGAACGTGACCATGCCATACCCATCTAATGATCCTCGGCGAAGACTGGAACGTGACCATGCCATACCCATCTAATGATCCTCGGCAGAGACTGGAACGTGACCATGCCATACCCATCTAATAATCCTTGGCAGAGACTGGAACGTGACCATGCCATACCCATCTAATGATCCTTGGCAGAGACTGGAACGTGACCATGCCATACCCATCTAATGATCCTTGGCAGAGACTGGAACGTGACCATGCCATACCCATCTAATGATCCTTGGCAGAGACTGGAATGTGACCATGCCATACCCATCAAATGATCCTTGGCAGAGACTGGAACGTGACCATGCCATACCCATCTAATGATCCTTGGCAGAGACTGGAACGTGACCATGCCATACCCATCTAATGATCCTTGGCAGAGACTGGAACGTGACCATGCCATACCCATCTAATGATCCTTGGCAGAGACTGAACGTGACCATGCCATACCCATCTAATGATCCTTGGCAGAGACTGGAACATGACCATGCCATACCCATCTAATGATCCTTGGCAGAGACTGGAACGTGACCATGCCATACCCATCTAATGATCCTTGGCAGAGACTGGAACATGACCATGCCATACCCATCTAATGATCCTTGGCAGAGACTGGAACATGACCATGCCATACCCATCTAATGATCCTTGGCAGAGACTGGAACATGACCATGCCATACCCATCTAATGATCCTTGGCAGAGACTGGAACGTGACCATGCCATACCCATCTAATGATCCTCGGTGGAGACTGGAACGTGACCATGCCATACCCATCTAATGATCCTCAGTGGAGACTGGAACGTGACCATGCCATACCCATCTAATGATCCTTGGCAGAGACTGGAACGTGTCCATGCCATACCCATCTAATGATCCTTGGCAGAGACTGGAACGTGACCATGCCATACCCATCTAATGATCCTTGGCAGAGACTGGAACATGACCATGCCATACCCATCTAATGATCCTTGGCAGAGACTGGAACGTGACCATGCCATACCCATCTAATGATCCTCGGTGGAGACTGGAACGTGACCATGCCATACCCATCTAATGATCCTCAGTGGAGACTGGAACGTGACCATGCCATACCCATCTAATGATCCTTGGCAGAGACTGGAACGTGACCATGCCATACCCATCTAATGATCCTTGGCAGAGACTGGAACGTGACCATGCCATACCCATCTAATGATCCTTGGCAGAGACCCTCGGCGGAGACTGGAACGTGACCATGCCATACCCATCTAATGATCCTTGGCAGAGACTGGAACGTGACCATGCCATACCCATCTAATGATCCTTGGCAGAGACTGGAACGTGACCATGCCATACCCATCTAATGATCCTTGGCAGAGACTGGAACGTGACCATGCCATACCTATCTAATGATCCTTGGCAGAGACTGGAACGTGACCATGCCATACCCATCTAATGATCCTTGGCAGAGACTGGAACGTGACCATGCCATACCCATCTAATGATCCTTGGCAGAGACTGGAACGTGACCATGCCATACCCATCTAATGATCCTTGGCAGAGACTGGAACGTGACCATTAGACCGGAACTGGACATATCTGTAAAACTAACAAACAACCCTTAGGTATTACTAACACTATAAGAGATGGATGATTTTAACTTGTTTGATCCTTTTGAACTCTTTAGAAAGGACACCTCTATTAGTACACATTCTTTCCAGCCTACCACAAATCCTGGTCCAGGATAGACTTTTTCTTAATTTCATCATCTTTTTCTTCATATGAAGTAATATATAACAGTGTCCCTAGAACTATCTCCAACCATGCCAAAATTAACCTTCGCTTAAATATCTTCAAACCTAACCATGAGAACTGCATCCTTTCAAACTGCTCCTTTAATCCAAATCTGTTGAACAACTTGACTCTTCATCGAGAAATCCAAGAATTCCTGTCACAGACAATTACCTCCTCTGAAAAATCTGATATACCCCTAGATGTACAATGGGCGGCTGCTAAAACTACTTTAAAAGGTATCCTTATCCAAAAAGCCTCACTAATTAAAAAACAAACTAAATCACGTACATTAGCACTAGAAACAGAACTAAGAAAACTAGAATCAGAGCTGCAAACTAAGTTCTCTTTAGACATTGAAAAACAGATGATCACCATCCAAAAACAATTACGCAAATTACACCTAAATTAATACTCTCTTATGGAGTCCAGACTTATTCACAAATATGCTGAATGAGCGCAAATGCCTTCCATGATCCTGGCAAGGATAATAAATGTCAAATCCCCACCTACCATAATAAAACAAATTAACTATAAGGGTCATTCTTTCTTCACAGATGAAGAAATCATACATGTACTTCAAGAAGTGTACGAGGAAATTTATGGACCTCAAGCACTTGATTCAGAAAGTCTTAATGACACTTTCCTAAATGAATTACAATTTCCAACAATAAGTGACACTCACACAAATTTATTAAGGGCGCCCATAACCAAGAATGAAATATCGTTGGCCATTAACAAACTGAAACCAGGTAAAGCCCCAGGCCCAGACGGCTATGTGTCAGAATTCTACAAATCCTTTAATCAGGTTCTAGCCCCCATTATACTTAAAGTCTATAACCACATAACCCAGTTTGGTATATCTGATCTATATATTAATAATTCCAGGACCATTAGTTTTACAAAAATCAATCGACAATAAATTCAACACAAGTGACTATCACCCAATTGCTTTAATTAACCGTGACATAAAGATTCTATCTTCTATTCTAGCAAATAGACTAAAAAATGTATTACCACATATTTTATCTCATGACCAACTAGGTTTCATGAACAATAGGCATGTTTGGGATAACACTCTATCCATTGAAGCCATAACCTATATGACAAAGTGCGATAAATCTCCCAAATATGCTCTCTCTGTTGATGTCCAAAAAGCTTTTGACAGGGTAAATTTGAACTTTCTCTTTAAAATCATGAAATGCTTCTCCATCCCTGATGAATTCATCAAAATGACTGCAACCCTCTATATTAAGGCCTCTACTACTCTAAACATAAACAAAAAAAATCTCCAAACCAATTCAAATAATAAATGGTACAAGACAGGGATGTCCACTATCTCCTTACCTATTTAATATCTATCTTGAAGTACTATTGTTAAAATTAAGTCAAAAAACATTCCACCGCTCAGTTTACTTATATAAAATACCAGTGAAATACACCGCCTTTGCGGACAACTTAAATATCTACTTGGAACTCCCCTCAACTGAACTAGAGAAAATTCTAAGCTCTATAGACAAATTATCTTGAAGTACTATTGTTAAAATTAAGTCAAAAAACATTCCACCGCTCAGTTTACTTATATAAAATACCAGTGAAATACACCGCCTTTGCGGACAACTTAAATATCTACTTGGAACTCCCCTCAACTGAACTAGAGAAAATTCTAAGCTCTATAGACAAATTTTCACAAATCTCTCAATCCTAACAAATCAGTAATCTTCCCCCTAAACTCACTGGGTCACAAAGAATGTTTTATACCAGAAACAAAGATCAAAGTTAATTATTCACTAAAATATTTGGGTATAATATTTACCCATCCCCAACAGGAACTAATTAATAGCAATCTGTACAAAACATGGTCTAAAGTCATGGAAGACCTCACAAAATGGAAGAATCTAAACCTGTCTCTCCTCTCAAAAGCAGCTATTATAAAAATGAATATTATACCCAAAATTCCTTTCTACTTCTTTGCCCTTAATCAAAATATCCCAAACACTTTCTTCTCGAAAATGAATACTACATTGGGGAAATGTATTTGGTACCCTAAAAATATCAGAATTGGTTACACTAAACTAACACTTCCCAAAGATAAAGGGGGGCTGGCCCTTCCGGATTTTCTAACATACTATCATATAATAAATGCCAGTCGTATTGTGCATATAGCTAACTACCAGCATTCAAAAAATGACTGGAATCCCTTAATGATAAAAATCTACAATGCACACATAAGTGCATCCAACATCAACCCTAGAGCGTCTGTCTTTCTTAATCCTAAAACTCTCAAAGATTATAAAATTCACCCTATATTAATAAAAAATATCATTGGTTTTCAAAACCTGATAACATCTCTCGGTATGCAACACTCCCTAACGATGGCCCAACCAGTCCATTTAAATTCCAACTTCAAACTGAGTAACAACATGTTAAATCTCGATAGTTACCCTCTTATCAAGAACTGTAAAGTTTGGGACTTCTATATAATTAAAGACTTACCATTTAAAGCCATCATAACTTCATTAGCAGTAAAAAAAAATACTATATAATCATTAAACAAATATTATATCTAATATCTCTGGCTACAGTCAAGATTACAGTTCTCCCCTCAGAATTTCAGCTGTATCAGACACTAATAACCCAACTTCTTTTATTTAAAAAGTGAACACTTTCACATCTTTTTTAGATTTTACAATCATGTTTGTGCCGTTGCTTGTTTTTGGACATTTCTCACTTTTCTTAAAAGGCACTTTGTTCTCAGGAACTTTTATTTTGCCCTGATTAACAACATTGATGTTAGTCTGTGACTGACCTAAGTGCATTAAATATTGCACTCCTGGCATTATAACAGGCAACTTTAGTTATTAAAATATAGAGTGACAACTGTATCAGAGTAATAATATCTACACAACATTCCTTGCATTTGTTATTTATAACCCAGAGTACTGGGATAACATTTGAAAAGGGGAGCAATATTCCTGATCAAATCAAAACAAATATGACTAACAACAGTTAGAACTAATTTCCACACTAGTAGAGCTAAGATTGTTATATTTATGTCTTTATACTCGATTAATAAAACAAATTACACTTTAAAATTTTGTAAATGGTGCTTATTTAGGTATTAATAGTAGGTGTATTAACAACTATAAATTGTTCTTAGGTGTGAGTGCATGCCTGTATGTGTGTATGGTATGGAGCAAAGCCCTGACAACCTATTTCCATCTCCCCACTTTGCCTTGAAAACTCTACAGATAGTGGTGGCTGTCCACAGAGACACTCTAGAAATCAATTGCAACTCATAAGAGAGTGAGCAAGTGCATATTTAAAGACAATCTGGAAATATTTATTTAAATATTGTTCATTTCAGGATTATATGCTAATGAATGTATCAATAAGCATATTTCCTAAGAAAGAGACTTTCTAAGGGCGAAACAAACATCAGGCAGTATGAAACATAAGGGCTCCATTTCCAGAATCTGATTGCTGCATTACATGGTCAATATAACCAAACACTTACTTACTTCATATAAAGTGCTACTAAGGCAATGAAGACTGTGGCCTATGGAGAGTTTGGGGGAAAAATAACCTTTATAAGAAGTAACATTACTGAAAAATATGTCAAATAACAAACTCATAATTAAATAAGTAAAGCAAATGTTCAGTTAAATTTCAGATAAGATACTCAGTCTTGAATAAAAAGTCAGTGTGGTCACAAGCTCAGCAAGCTTGTTAGTCCTTATAATAGAAATTGTACATCTTGCCCCATTAAAGGCAAAACACATACACTACCTACTGGAGCTTGTTAGTGTATAGCAGATAAGACTGTATCTTAACTTGAGATTGCTACATCAAATGTTCACTATGTCCCACTAGTCTTCAATATTCCTTGTACTGAGTACTGCTGTCCTCACTGTCAGCAGTATGTTTGTGTATTATAAAATGGCCAAATGGATAGGTGTCAGTATCAATTGTCTTCTTCTCTGTGTTGGTGTGGTCTCACTAAGGGGCATGGGTAGTGCAATGTGGTGAGTGCATTTTTTTTATGATTAGCTGATATGGTTATCTTTTCCATTGCTTACTTCCCTGTGTGTGGCCACTTGACAACATGAGTTTTCAGAGTGTGTGTGTGTGCGCGTGTGTGTGTGTGTGCGTGTGTGCGCGCGCGTGTGTGTGTGTGTGTTTGTGTGTGTGTGTGTGCAGCCACTTGACAACATGCATTTTCAGTTTGTATGTGTGAGTGTGTGTGTGTGTGTGTGTGTGTGTGTGTGTGTGTGTGTGTGTGTGTGTGTGCCCACGCACGTGAGCATGTGTGTGTGTGTGTGTGTGTGTGTGTGTGTGTGTGTGTGTGTGTGTGTGTGTGTTATTTGGTAGCTGCTCAGTGGCAAGGTTTTTCAATGCATGCATTCATTTTGCGTGAGCAGTTTGCAGTTTGCAGGGAATCAATGTATATTCCCTCAGTCAGGAATCCTGGATATGTATAACAATAAATCAAATATCTACAAATTAAAATTAAAGTACTAGCAAAGTTAGTGAGTCACACATTATGTAAACTATGATTTCACTTGTGACATTTAATTCAACCCTTTATTTACTTAGATGATATATTACGTCACCAATGCCACAAATCTTCCTTTGTAAAGAAAAAATATTTTTTAAATGTTAAGAAACATCATCACCCCCCCTTTCCCATTTTCTACATGGGGAGGGTCTTGTGTCAAAATTTGCCACGTCTCTCAATTTAATTCCTCTCTCCTACCTACTTTGATAGTATGTTTAACTATTGTAGGTCTTATCCCATACAGTCTTTCAATCTGTTTGCTCAATGCCTCTGTCTCCTCTTGCCCTCTCATAATTCTCCCAAATTTTCTTTGCCAAATCTTCTTTTGCTTTCCTGGACATGTGCCAGACCCACCTTGATCTGTTCTGTTTGACCTTCTCTGCAACTGGAGCTACTTAGGATTTTTCTCTAATATCATCTTTACTTCATCTGTCTCACAATGTGCCTCCTACCACCCGCTTTGGGTACTTCACCTACATAATCTCTAGCTTCTTCAATTGCCCTGCCTTCACTGTCCAGGCTTCTATACAATGCAGAAATATGGGCCACACCACTGCTTTGAACACCTTGCTTTTCAACTTCTTTGGCATTTTTCTGTCAAGCACTAACTCTGACACTCTGTGCCAGTTGTCTGTAGCCCCTCTGATTCTAGCATTACTTCATCACTCAGACTTCCTTTCTTCTCAAGCATCCCTCCCAGCTACTTAAAGTTAACCTGTCCCACTATTTTCCTGTCTTTCTAATTTTAAGCTTCTTCTCATATCCCTCATTTACTGTAATGACAACTGTCTAGTCTGTACTCCATTTCATCCCATGTGCCTTCAGTTTTGCATTCCATTCCCTTATTTGCTGAAATTCCTGTACAGTGTCTGATTGCAATGCATACAACTGCTTTTTTAATCTGTCCCCTTTGACCTGTTTACTAATGTAGTCCATCAACAATATGAACAGCAGTGGGCTCAGAGTTGAGTCCTGATGCATTGCCTCTCCCACTGGGAACCACTCTGTGAGTCCAAACACTATCTGTACTTTTGCCATTGAGTTCTTGTACATAGCCTATACTAATTCTACCAATGTTTCCAGGAATTCATTGTAGAACTGCCCAAATCAGCTTTCCTGGAACCTTATCATATGCTTTCTTCAATCTTGGAATATCCAAATTAATTCTTTACTCATCTGTCCCACTCCAGAAATTGGGCAAGTTGAGCTGCATCCTGATCTAAATCCAAACTGCTCTTTTCCCATCTTACTTTCTACTACTCTTTGTATTCATTTATCAGTCACTCTCTCCAGTGCTTTCATGCAGTGTGAGACGCGTTTGATACCTCTATACTGCCCGCTGTTCTGAATGTCCCCTTTGTTCTTGTTCACTGCCAGCAGAATGCTTATTTTCCATTCATCTGAGATGTGCCTTTCTTTCCACACAGCTATGAGTACCATCAGCATTTTCATCCTCACCATCATCATCAACTCCACTTTTTTCGATTTTTTTGGGAATGCATGGGGTGTTGCATCAACTGTCACCATCTTTCTTGTTTCAGTGCCAGTTTGCTACCTTCTTTGATAGTCATGTCTGACTGTTGCAGGTCTTCTCTTATGCAATCCATCTATCTCTATGCTTTCTGGTACCTGTGCTCAAACCACCATAATCTGTTCTCTTTGAATATGCTTGGGGGAGCAAAAGATGGCAGCCGATCTGTAAGCACTGTGTCAGTATGACTCTGTATGAAACATTTCAAAAACTCACTCCAAATGCTTTTAAACACAGATGTTTGAAAATCATCCAATTGAAACTTGTCACACTTATTCACTTTCTATCTGAATATATATGAAAAAAAAAACATGCATGGACTTACCTGGACAGGGAGAGGTCTTCTGTCCAGATATGAACTGAAATCTCCAGCCTGAAAAAAATATATAAATCGAATCAAAGAAAATCTTAAAAAACTTATAAGAGAATCAAAAAGAGCCTCAACAACTAAAAATAATACTCTCATTTTGCAAAATGTCAAACTAAGCTGAATATATGGACACTCAAACATCAAAACTGAAACTAACAGCAGTAACTACATCAGAAAAATAAGTTATTTCAAAATGGGCGTGAACATCTAGACAACAAGAAGGCAAAAAAAAAAAAACAACAAATAAGACAAAAAGTGACCAAGTACCATTCTTGAAGATTTAAAAATAGCATTACAGCCACTTCAATCCTCTATCCAGCAGCTCTCTGACCAGCTTCAATCAGCTAGCAATACAATTAAACAAATTGCTACCAGATTGGAAACAACAGAAGCAAAAGCAATCAAAAATGAAATAAGGATCGACCGACTCCAAAAAGACTCTCAGTCCAATGCCAAGAATATTTAGGATATCCAACTGAAACTTTTATATTTGGAAGAAAGAAGCAAAAATAACAATATATTGGTCCGTGGGATACCTGAAAATATGAACAACCAAAGCTGATAGAAGTTTTGCATCAAATTTTTAGTTACCTTATAGAAGATCAAGTTGAAGCTAACCAGATCATTATTGAAAGGGCACATCGAGCAATTAAATTGACATACCAGTTCATGACAAGCCGAGGCAAATTTATGTTAAGTTATTAAACTACCAAGATGTATATAAATTATTAGCAACTTCAAAAAAGAAAAAAGCACTAATTTGGAATGGTAACAAAATTACCCTTTTGCAAGATCTTCCTATGCATTTTAAACAAGATAGAAACTCTTGTGCATATCTAATTTCAAAGCAGATCAAATTCCAAATGAGATACCTCTCCATTCTAATATTTCAGTACAGGGTAGTCAAATATTTTGTTGAATCACCAAAGGATGCAAAGCAAACCTTTCTTAAATTACTTGGGTTCTCTCCCATATCAGAAATGCTGGCAATGACAGGTTGGACTGGAGCAAAGTCACTCTTTTGTGAGCTGTTTAGGGTTTGCTATGTTAGTTAAATGACATAAATGTAGTGAATCCAGTTTTTATTTGTTTAAACTTAACTTTATGAGTGGAGCTTTGGTTCTGCTCGGTGCCTTTTCCCCAGCTTGATGTCAGCTGAGTTTTTGTTTATACTTGGCAATAATTATATAAAACACTTCTGGTTTCCTTTTTGGGGCTGTTGTTTTTACAAGTGCTTGAAAATCACCATTAGATTTATAATCGAGCAACCAATCACATCCTTGTATTCATTTTGAGTGGTTTTTAGTTTAGATATGCTATTATCTATCTCTTATTATGGTGAAGAATCCAGTAGATGCATAGTTAAGTAAGTGAGCACAGATTGGTGAGTTATTGAAACTTTCGACAGCACTCAAGAAAGTTTTTATTTTTATTTTTCTAGGATAGCTTAACACTACATTACAGGAGCTGAGTGACAGAATTTGCAGTGATATAGCTCAGCTATGTTATGCTCCACCACTTAAATACGTTTTTTTATTTTAATATTCAGTATTAATGAGTTAAGGGGTGAAGAATATATTTTATATAAATACTATTATTCCTCACGTATATGTAATCCTTTAAACAATGTTCCAACATTCTCTTCCTGGCACTGTAAGGACATGGTTAGGATGGGTGTTTAGCAGAAAGAGCCAAATGCTATTTGCCTTTATGTGTAAGCCTAATATTAATATATTGGTGTATGTTTTATGGAAATACAGTTTTGCACTATCCTAATACTCAATTATAGAGGGAATTTTATTGTGGGTAACTGACTCATGGAACATTAAAGGAATTCAAAGAAACAAAAAAAGAAACCTATTTTTCCAATTAGATTATAAATGGAAAGCAGAAATCATACTTATACAGGACACTCACTTAATGTCAGTGCATTGGTCTCAAGTGACGGAGAAAAATGGATCCAAACAGTTATTGAATCAGGTTATAAATCTAATAGTAATAGAGTTGCAAGTATTATTAAAAAATCCTCTACAACAACATGATTCAGATGCTGAAGGAAGATGGTGTTTTATAGTAATTAAAATGCATTTTGTGATAAGCCTATACTATTACACCTTGCACTAAGCAGTATGAAGTTATTATGTCAATTTATAAACATCTAAGCCTTTTCCCTAGTTATTACTATGTGGTTGGTGGAGATTGGAACACTGTTAATGACTATATTGATGATAGACCAAGTGGAAGCAAAATGTATAATATTTATGCATCTGATTCAATCTCAAATTTAAAATCAGATTTTTTGCTTATTTTATCCCTTTACCTTCCAAAATAATAAAACCTTGTCAGCAAACTGTACATATTTTCCCACTGTTTAAAACCCTGGGCTAGTTTAGACTTATTTTTGATTTCATAAATCTTTTTTAGATCCAGTCTTATTTAGAACCTAACTTCTTTTCTGATCATTCTAGAATTATGCTTAGTATTAATTTGTCTAATACTTCAAAGTTAAAAAAAATCAGTTGGAACTGGACTTTAAAACCTGACTTACTTCAGAAGAAATATGTTAGGCAAGAAATCAATTATGTGTTAAACAGATTTTTAGACAATTTATCTGACCTCCAAATCCCATTTGATATACAAGGGGCAGACACTAAAACTCAGATAAGAGATATCTTCATAAGTAAGGTGTCTTCTTATCAAATACCATACAATGCAAAAGAAATTGCATTAAAAGACACAATTTGCAAGCTGGAACAAAATCTGTATTTAAATTACAAATCTGACTCTGTAAAACAATTAACTGACCTACAAAAAAACTTATCTACTATATGCAATACAACAATCATTTAAGGAAATGAAAATGCTAGCCAGATATTCAGAATAGGCACAAGCCCCTTCCAAACATTTAACAAGACCTATAAATATTAACACTCTCCTTTAATAACTGAAATACTATATCAGGACAAATTATATAACACAACAGAAGAGATTATACAATTTTTTGTTGAGCTATGTTCCTCAGGCATACAGCAACCATAATCTTTTATCTACTTCACAAGAATAAGACCAATTTTAAGCTAATTAAAATGTTCTAAAGTAAACCAAGACAAACAGAATCTTCTTACATCAACATTTACCCAAGAAATATTACAAACAATTAATAACCTTAAAATTGGTCCAGATGGTTATCACTGTAGACTTTTATAAATCTCATTCCCAAATAATTTAAAAAATGCTATTACAGTTATTTTGTTACATAAAAGATAATAGTATCAAGGATTTGTACCTTAATGATTCAAAAATAATTTTTATTTCTAAAGTGAACTTGGATACTAAAAATCCATTACATTATAGCTCATTCTATCTTATTAATGGAGATATCAAAATATGTGCTTCACTGTAAGCTAAGAAACTAAAAATGTATATTACCACTTATAATTTCCCAAATTAATCAGGCTTTCTATAAACTAGACAAACTTGTGATCATACATTAACTTTGGTTACTCTGATTACTTTGTCTAAAAATATAATAATTCATTCTTTGTACTTGCACTTGATGCCTTTAAAGCTATGCTACATTTTGGTTTACCACAAACTTTTATCAATTGGATTAAAGTTCACTATACTAATGTTTATATATCTTTGCATATTAATAAGGCATTTTCCTCCCCAGTAAGACTCATTAATGGAACAAGACAAGGTTTCCCACAATCACCTTATCTATTTAATATATATAGAGCTCTTATTTCTTCTTATAACTTGAAAAACTTTCCATTGCATACCAGAGCTCTATAATACATGGGTTGTATTAATGGCTTTTGCTGATGATGTAAATCTCTACTTTTCCTAATACTGATCTACCAACATTTTTATATTCTATTAATACATTTTCAAAATTCTCTAATTATAAATGTAGTCTGTACAAATCTTCCATCTTCCCATTAAACACAAATTATGACCTAGTAAATTACTTTCCAGAGATGGAAATTAAGATAAAGAATTCACTAAAATATCTTGGCATAATTTTTTTGCCATGATTCTAGTCTCCTTTTCCAAGAGAATTTAATAAAACTATGTACAACTATTGAACAAGATATTCTTAGATGAATATGCGTAAACTTTCATTGTTATCTATGGGTGCTATTATTAAAATGAACATATTACCTAGTTTATTATTCCAGTTTAATGCAGCTACTCTAATTCATCAAAAATTCTTTAAGAATATCAATGCAAAATTATCCTAGTTGTTATGGTCTCCCAGATCACTTAGAATTAGCTATCAGAGACTGATTTATCCCCAAACTTTTTGGGACTAGAACTCCCTGACTTCAAGCTTTATTATGATGTAATTAATGCTAGTAGGCTTATAATAACATCAGAATATAACCTTAGCCAAAATCTGTGGAGTCCTATTTGGGTTAAATTATGGTATAATTATGTAAGTAAATGCCAATACAATCCTAAAGCCTTATCTTTTCTTAATAATGAGGGTTTTATAACTATTAAAATACATAAATATCTAACAAATATGATAATAACTTTGCAAAGATTAATGGAATCACTAGATCTTTAGGATTCATTTATGATATTCCAACCAATCAAACTTAGCCCTAAACTTAGACTTAATAAAGTGATGATTAATCTCTTAAATACCCTTTACTTAAAGATAAAATTGTCATATATATATATATATATATATATATATATATATATATATATATGTATGTATATAGAAGCCTATCAATTATCGATTTGAGAGCTGCATTACACCTTCCTAAGATCTAATTTGTAAAATTGAGACAAATAAGAGAAATGATTCCAAAGCTCCTAGACTACTTTAAGATTAATGATCATAATATAAATTTATGTAACATGTTATGGTCAGCTTTTATTTCAGAAAACAAATGCTATCTAGGACATACACATCGATTGTATGTTTTAAATATCAAAACTCTATTTCTTACTATAAATATTGGAATAAACATAACTTAACAATCACACTTAGTTAAAATTGTTCTTGTTATAAATACCAAAAATCTGATTAACTACACGTTTTTTGTAAATATTCCTATAAACTATTGTGTTCCGTAAATGTCAGTTTAGAGAAAATGTGATATGAGAAATCCACTCTTTTCTGGGAATTTGCACTTTTACTTAGTCCTCCTTCTGGATTATCAAAACAGAATCTACAATCTTTAATCATGCTTTTCTCATTGGTCAAGCTATACATTTCTCAAAATTGGCTTGACAGATCAAAAATGACATGGGATGGATTTAAACAGGTCACAATTAAATATATAACAGCCCATAAATTGATAATAAACAATTATGATAAACATTCCCATTCTACACAGCAATTGAATTCACTTCTCAATCATATTTTGCAATAAAATAAAATTTTTATAAGCCAATGCAAACATTCAAGAGAAAGGGGGAAATAAAGGATACTTGTTACTCAGGGCAGTCATTTTTTCATGTTCCTATTAGCTTTCTTTCTTATCAACTAGTCATACAGAAAATATACATCAGCATTTAGCACTTTTGTATATAGTTGTCTTTGACAGATAGTATGTTGTATTTGTTTATTTCTTGTTGTATATATACTTTTATTGTAGTTTGAATCTTTAGTGATGGTTATCAATTTGTGAAAATTTAAATAAAGACTTTTGAAAAAATATTCCCTTTGGCATCTGGAATTGGAGCTACTCCAACTTATGCTCTGATGCTCTTATTTCTTTGTCTATCCCACAGTATGCATCCTACCACCTGTCTCAGGTGCTTTATCTCCAGTACCTCAGCCCTCCTCAACTGCTCTGCCCTCATGTTTTGGCACCATACAGTAGTATTGATCACACCACTGTTTTGTCTTTTCTCTCCTTATTCACCCCACGTCTTAATCATTTCTGCATGACCTCATCTGAGCCTGCTGCTTTTTCCTGACTTCATTTTCCTAAGTGCTGCTGTTACTTCTTTTCAGGTGGACTCTTCTTCCTATTTCATTATAGGCTTATAGAGTACAGCTTAAATTGAGCAATCTATCACTGTTTTTTCTGTTGCAGAGCTCATCTATAGTGGGGGGTATGCAAATATTCCTCCTGCTGATGTTTCCACGATTCAAAAAAAGGCTGTAGAAGAATGCAGGTACAGGTCTTCTTACTGAAAGACATAGCATACCAGTGGTTCACCTCCTTCTTGGTGGTGTGCCAAAGACAGACCTGGGGATGAATGGGAGCACCTGTGACAAAAGGGCAGGACAGACAGATACAGTGGCAAGCTCTAATATATGTTTTATTTGACAGGTGTGTGAATTGGGCCTGAAATGTTTTCAGTTATGTTATTGTTTAATTAAATAAAAGAAATAACAAAAAGTAAACACAGATATACAATGAATAAAATTAAACTTCAAAAAATACAATATAGATGCAAGTATGACAGTGGACAAGTATACAAAATAAATTGAAGTAGCTTAGAGTAAATTGACTTCTAATTTTCTGAAAATGCAAAAGTAGTAAATTGCACAGTTTAGGGTATAGGAAAGGAAAGAGAAGGAAAGGAAAGGAAGAGAAAGGAAAGGAAAGGAAAGGGAAGGGAAGGAAATAGTTCATAGTTCATAGATTCATATGTTCATACTATGAACTATGAAATGAAATGAAAGGCAAGGAAAGGAAAGGAAAGAAAAGGCAAGGAAAATAAAGGAAAGGAAAGAGAATGAAACAACCACACAACATGGAAAGCAAAAGGATTAATGTTAGAGCTTGCAATGTAAACAGCCTGTTAAACAAAAATGCAAAGGATATTTGAGGTTATTAGGAAAACTAAAGCAAAACTGATAATATTACAAGAAACCCACTTAACTCAAGAGGAATATAAGGCATTTAGAGGGAGAAGATTTATAGCAGCAATGAGTGACTTATGAGGGAAAAAAGACAAAGAGGGATGGACGTTTTAGTGAAAACAATTCCATTGGAAATAGACAGGAAGATAGAAATTAAAGAGTGAAGATATGCACTGGTCAAGGGATACATGGAGGGAGACAGGATAAGAACAATATCAGTCTATTTCCCTCCCCAAACAACAAAACAGACTCCAGATTGAATTTGGGGGACTAAAAAAGGACAGGGTAATTGATAGTTTGGTGAAGTTATAGAGTTATAGAGGCTATAATTGTAAGTATCTATGAAGAGGGAAAAGGCAAATCTCAAGTCTGAATCATGACTATAAATGTTTTATGCAGGTCTTAGCAACCACAATAATTATATTACCTAAGTTGAATCGTAATGACCAAATGAGAATTGGGCTAGGGAGAAGTATGGTGGACAATTTAATTAGAAGACTCCTGATATTTCAGGAAGCAATAGGAAAGAAAATAGATTTGCCATTAATCTTGCTGGATGCCAAGAAAGCCTTTAACAGAGTAAAATGGGAATATCTATGGAAGATGTTGGGAATATAGGGCTGTCCTGAAAGTTGTATAGATACACTGCAGATGTGTTATAGATGGGCAACAACAAAAGACAAAATAAGAGCCAGACCATCAAGGAAAATAAAAATAGAAAGAGAAACGAGGTAGGCTTGCTTTCTCTTTGTTTCTCTCTCTCTCCCTCGCTCTACCTTATTTCTTGCAATATATTTAGAGCCCTTAACTCCAACAATAAGAGGCTCTGAACTTATTTAAATGGGAAGGTGAGCAAAATAAAATATATTAGCATGCAAATGATGCACTGCTAGCACTGGCCTACCCATGAAAAAACTTAGAAAAAGTATGGGAGTTATTAAGAGCGTTTGGAGTGAAATCTGGGTACAAGGTTAATAAGAATAAAATATGGGTCTTAAAACTAAGGGCTCCACATAAGGAGGAAGGAAAACAAGGTACAATGTGGCAGAGTGAAGTAAGATACCTGTGGATTTGGTGCAAAATCACAACTGAAGGCCCTAGGGAAGAAACATATAAAAGAGTGAATGACTAAGTTAAAACATAACTAAAAAGCTGAAGAAAGATAAAATTGTATGTAGACCAGAGGGTTCAAAAAGTACAGATGTGCATAGTGCCACAGTTCCTATATCCAGGACTAACTACACGGGGTACCTTGATTTTTAATTCTTTCCCACATCCTGATTCTGCTCTGTGCTCTACTCCTCTCTACTTAGTATAAGCTTCCTTGTCTTCCCTCCTCCCTTTGATAACTATTTATGTGTATAAAATTTACTTCCTCCTTCAGAGTTTAAATTTGCTCTGTTTTGCATGGCCTGTCCTTCCCCATGTTCCTGGCATGACTATGACAGTGTATTATAGCTCTAAGGAGGTTCATCTGCTCCTTGTCGGTTCTTATGCATTGCATATTCCTGTCTCATTGAGTTTGTCTTCCCTTTCTCTCATTAGTTGTTCACTCTGTTCATGTTAGTTTTATCTTTCCATTAACCCATTCCTTGTAGTCTTTCCTGGACAGTCACAGTCCTTTCCCTAGTCCTTTATGTGATCTTACTGTGATTGCCTATTTTCAACTGCCCTTCATTTATTTTCCCATCCTATCATCGACCTAAACCACTTATTTGTTTTGTTGATGATCCTTTCCCTCTTTGCTACTTAGATCTGGTCTCAGAAATCTAAAAGTATTCCCTTTTCTTCTTTCTTTAACCTTTATACACATTCTTCCCCTTACTTCCTGGGGTATTTGGTGACGGTCGCGGTTTCTCACGTGTCACTTTCTTATTTACTTTTATCCATCCTGCTCCTACCCTTCATACCTGTGCATATATATGTCTATGACTTACCTACTTGCTTTAATTTTTCTTTAAAGAATCCTCTCTGCTTGCTGAGCGCCAGTTATGATCATTGGAAGGGGTGATATTTTGTGTTCCCTCCTTGATTTTGGCTATTACTAATGTTATAGTGCATAGTCTAACCCCTTCCTCTTTAGTTTATATGTCTATTCTTTAACAGACGTTTTCTCATTAGCTGTATCCACTCACGCTCTCTCACCACACATTTCTTGTGTTCCTTCGCTCCCTCTCTTCATGCTGAGAACATAATTCTTTTTATCTTTACATTGCTTGTATAAAGTCCTGCCTCTTTTCAGGGACACTTGAGTGAAGTTTTACTTTCCTGCTCCCACTCCTTTCATATAGCCAGCATTAACATTCCTTTATTTCCCAGTCACATGGTGTGGATATTGCTCAATTATTAACTTATTTTTACTCAGCTTAAACAGGGTCACTTTAACTTAACATATTTTGCTCAGTTCAAGCAGTATCACAATGAAATAATTGTCACTCACACAGATATATTTTCCTTTGCATGTAAACAACCTGGGTCGCATGAGACTAACCTTTGTTCCATAGTTAAATTGGCACCCTTTTTAATTTATAAAGTTCATTCCGCATCCAAAGCATTGGCTCCCTTATTTCCATTCTTAACATACAAAGAAACAATGGTTGCTGCCAAAACCCCCTTCCCCTAGTCCAAACAAGTTTGAATATGTTGCTCCGTCCTTTCATTTTCTAGCCTGTTTCACTTTCTTCCTTCCTTTATCTATTTTGCTCTGTTGCTTCTCTTCTTTTTCTGATTTGTGTAAACAGCTCTGTCTTTTCTTTTAACTTTTGCTGCATGTGAAGCAAGGGGAAGTATCAGTTCTCTGTCCTTCTATTTCTCCAATGTCGGGTGTTTGTTCTACTCCCTGCTGCCCCTTAGTATCTGGTGCTGTTGATCTCTGCTTGGCTGATTTATGCTAACTGTTTGCAAATGTATAAATTTTATTTCTTCCTTTTCTCTCCAATCATCAATTTTGTCTCTGGGGTCCAGGCCTTTTGCAGCATTCTTTCTTTCATTTCATGAGAGTGTAATCCAATGATCACCAATCTAGGGCCTTTTACCACCTCTGGCCTTCATACTGAATGATATTCACACTCAGTTTTCATCTCTTCCACCGGAATGTCCAGCCATTTTGCACAGAGCTCTATTATTTTACTCTTGCAGTCTGCTATTGTTCCACTTCTCTGTTCTTCGGGTATTTAATCTTGTTCCATATTGCTAGTACAGGGATTTGTTCTGTCTGTGTCTGGCTGTTCACTTGCTGCTTTGTCAGAATTACTTTTGGGATTTTTTTTTTTGTTCATTTCTTCTTTCACTGCTTCAGAATTCATCAGATAGTTAAATTTAGCTTCTGTCTAGGCATAACACTTTTTCTAAGAAAATTTAGTGTTTTCATAATTTTTGTCTTACAGACTCAGATACACGTGGAATTTTGTGTAGCTGAGAAGGCAGCCATACTGAAAATCATCAACAGACACATATTTAAAAAAAAAGAGTGGACCCAGTATGGTTGTCCTGAAGGACCCCACGACTCAAAAGGTAGATAGATGGTGTGTTAATACCCTAGTCTACCATTTGGGTGTATCCAGAAACACAGAAGGCAAACCATTCAAGGACTATATCAAATACTCTACCATCTGCTTCAAGTAGATCAAAGAGGCAACCATGTTAAAAAGAGCAGAGCTGTCGCAGATGGCCAAATTAAAGCAAAAAATATTTCACAATTTGCAATGAACAAATCTTTAGCAGCTCCAGAGAGTGCTGCCCTGGTGCTGTGGTGGGCTTTAAAGCCAGAAGGAAAGGAATTGGTTTGCAATATGGAGTTTCACAACTATGGACTTAAATCAGGAAAAGATAACTTGTTAGGCATCCTTCTGACATAAGAAAGTTGTTTAAAATGTACGATGCAAGTGGGAGCAATGTAGGGAAGCAAAAGAAAGTGAGGCAGCAGTAAACACCCCCCACTAAGGTACAAGGTGAGCAACATATCAAATGAAAGAACATTCAGGAGGTCTGTGTTAATGAAAGAAAAACTAAAGCATAAGGTGATTTTTTTTTGCTTAGAACTATATTTTGCATGGAAAAGCATAGAAGAAGTTGTACTGGCACTATTTCGCTACTGGTTTGGATTATAATCCCTGCATAGCCACAGTTTCTTGGAGAGCACACTTTTTTCAGACAGAGCATGTGTTTCAAACTTAACTACATACATACAAGTTATACCAACGTTTTGGTTTCCAGTGTTTAAAAGAATCTTCATTTCATGCAATAACTTTTTTTTTCTTCTGATACTCACCCTTGACTTGCACAGAATATGTAATAAAGGGAACAGTAACATTAAGTCTTCCAGGATAACAGCACTTAAGAAATGACACACCTAACAGTACATCATAGAGGGTAAAGCCAATGAGTTGTTTGGAATTGGATTCTTTTACTTTCCATTTATATTTTTGACTGAGCAAGTTATTTAGCCAGAGAGTGATCCCAGGTCATCCTGAAAGGAGGCACTTTTGCCTAGGAGGCTTATTGGGTTAGTAAATGAATAAAGCAAACTTGAAAATAGAATGGCTTGGGTACAAAATAAAAAAGAGTGAATAACTGTTTTGTCAACTCACTGAAGAAAAGGGATAATGTTACTGCAGCTGTCATCTTTATTTGTTTACACTGGATACAGATGTACTTTCAGGCTCAAGCTCTCTCCACAGTTTTATAATTTTGACATACTTGGCTCATCCATTGCACTTTATTCTTTATAATGACTGAGTATTGTTGCAGTATTGTAATAATCATGGACATTTTAGCCTGCTTTTTGGCATTAACCCTAACTCATGATTTCATTCCCAGTGTTATGTCTGGAATTCACAGAAATGGTAATCAGTACTAAAAAGGTAGGCCCCATTAGTTACAATAATGCTGTCAGCTCTAAAGATGAGTTCAGGTTGGGTTAACCCAAAGAGGGACATGCATGGAACTCAGCATGAGGAAGAAGTGTAAGAGTTTGCATGTATGATATGCTGATCAGGTCCGCCCGCACATGGTTGCCTAAAATTATAGTACAGGGCAACCATTGATGACTGGAGCCTGAGCTGCCCTATCAAGAGGCAAGAAATAGACCAATCAGAGTATGGATTTGGAGAAGGGGGCTATAAAATCCTTTTACTTGATGGGCAGGATGCTGGTGGAGAAGTGGGAAAGGTCTATTCATGTGGTGCCAGCAGAAGGGAGTTGTGATGGCCAATCATCCAAATGAAAGTTTTGGGTAAGACTGACTCCTGAGAAGTTGTATAAAGCTAGGAAGGAGGCAATTATCACAGAAGGGATTGGAGGGGTTAATGCAGGTTATGCTCTGTCCTTGTTAATGTGATGTGGAGAGGTTAATCACTAACATTCCAAACAAGTTTGGTGCTTGGGGGAGGGGGGGAGTGGCACAAAAGCATCAATTTTCTATTCTAAAACACTAAAGCATTACCTAACCGCCACGTGAATATGCTCATGTACTCAGTCTGAATGAAGATAGAATATTAACTCTATATAATTCAATGCTTTATCAAGATCATAGTACACATTCATTTCACCTAAAAGATAATATTCACCTATTTCCCACCATCTCCATCTCACTATTTCCCCCTCCTCTATCTGCAATTCTTAAGAGATCCTCCCTCTCTCTGCCTTAGAGTCTCTTTTTTTCTTTTTCTTTGTCTCTACCTCATGTTACCTCCTTTTCCCCTCCTATACGTTAAAAGTTTGAATCTGATCTACTCAATGACAACAGCAGGAAATGTGTGCAATTTTCTATATAATGAAATAATGAAATATGTTACTTGAGAATATTAGTCATTGTTTTATAATACTGTTCAGGATATCTTCTTTGAAATTGTTAATGTAGCTTCAATTTGTATACCTCTAGCTATATACCTCAGAACTGATAATGTTTTCTCTTTGAACTATAGTTTATATATTTAGCAATTGCTAAGTCTTTCTATATGCAGGACTTTTCTCCCTGGGACTACATTGAGATGGTGGTATTAGTTCAGCTGGGCTATTACAGTCAAAAAATATAAATAAATAACTTGAATCTCAAATATAAATAATCACACTTTGGATGAAGCTGTTTTTGAGCCAGTTAGCAAACTAGTTGTACTAATATAAGGATCAAAGCCCTTAAACTCTCACATTAGGAAAATATGTCTTACACTCACATTACATTAATACAACAATTCTGAGATCAAGGCAACTTGTAGAAATGATTTTAATCATGGGTACACAAAAACTTGTGAGAAGATTCTACCACTCTATAAACACAATCAATAGCTTACTACATTTTGATAATAGAGTACTTTTTAGCAAGAAGAACATTTAAAAATCCATATTTGATATTTTGGGTTTGATAAGTCCAAACGGAACTGCTATATAAAGGATAATTGTTTCCTAAAGAAGGAAGCCACTTACAAGCAAAATGTTATCAGACTGGGTAAGGGGATGCTTGAAGACTCCAGTTACCACCAGGATGAGTGTAGGAGGACCACACTCATCAAGGATAGGTGAAGGAGTCAAAAGGAAAGTCTGAGCACTGACAGGAGGGGTGTACAAGTCAAGAATTAATTGTATTTGCTTTAGAATAGTGCCGAGGGGGTGGGGGTACTCCAAATACTGAATGTCTTAGTGTGACCTAAGGTGCTTCCAATCTCTGACAAAGTTAAAAACCTGTTCCTGAGTCAGCCAACCACTCTCACTGAGGAGAAAAAAGTTTAATGTCAAATAAATTAAGGGCTTTCGTTGGTATATAACACATGACGTCACCAGAATACAATACTTCATTAATTCAGAATTCAGAATATTAAAGTTTCTTTTTCAAATCATGTACATACTTTACATCCAGTAACAAACACACTAATCATTTAAAGGGAAATGTGTAAAACAAATTGAATTAAAACAGTTCATAAAATCCATAATTATTTACATAACAAATCCTAACTGTTCATCACAAAAAACAAAAAAAATATATTACATTAACATCAAGCCAAGTATGACTGCAATTTTAGCATGCTAACAATGGACAACATTTAATTCAGCCATGGATAATTGCAGGCATTCACCTGATCTGCCAGATAAACTCTTTGTGCTCAATAAAATCACTCCAGGCACCCGTCTGTGGATATTCCTCTCTTCTGTTCACCCCATAAAAAGAAAAACTATGTGCTGGATTTTTTTAATGTGTTTATACAGAGAGTTGTTGACATCCTTACATGTAATGCCAAACTGATGTTCATGAATATGCTCTTTGAACCTCCTTTGTGTTTACCCACATAAAAATACATATGTTGCTGACACCTAGTCAAGTAAACCAAACCAGTCGAATTACAAGTACTGCAGAAGTAAGTTTCAATAAGAAGTTTGTTAATTGTAATCTTAATACTATCTAAAATGAATCTGCACTGGGGGCAATATCTACAAGTGCCCCCTTTCTACTATTATCACTTAAATGGAACTAATTTCCATCTTCTAACAAGTTATTTATTGTCCTACCCCTTATAAAAACAACACGTGGCTTGCTGCCTGTTTTTTTTTTCCGTTATCTTGTCATAAGTGGCAAAAATTCTCCAGTTTTTGTTTAGAATCACTCTGATATCTAAGTGGTCTATACTAAAGGTCATAATAAAATAGTGAAAATAATCAAGTGTCTACAACCTTTGTATCAGTATCAAGGTTGTTGGAATCACCTTCTTAACTAGGAAACATGAAAGGGCAATAAATCCCCTCCAGTCTTTTGAATATTACCTCATTACAAATATCTTGAACCAACTCACGTGGCTATCCCCTAAAAAGATTTTGGATAAGATGTCACATTCTCTTAAAAATAGATCATCCTCAGAAACCATTCTTGACAGGCGCACAACTTGGCCCTTCACTATTCCTCTTTGTTGAAGAAAAGGGTGACAATTGGTATGAAATAAAAGAGAATTTGAATATGTGGGTTTCCTGTAAATCTTTGTAAAACTTTTAGTCCCATTGAATCATAATGATGTTCGTAAAGATGGGGGCACATGTGGCCCCCATGGCAACTCCCTTCATCTGTAGGTAGTATGGACCCTCAAAAAGAACAAAGTTGTTGTTTAAAACTAGTCCTATCAATAACACAAGTTCATTCATTTTACTTTAACACGCTAAGAAGTAGAATAACATCTGATGGCTAGAATATTACAGATAAATAGATTAGAAAGTAGAAGTGCTGTTGTTTGGCCTAAAGGTTTGTCATGCTTTTGCGATGTTTATTTATTACATCTGATGATAAGGAGATTCTGCTGATCCAGTGGCTATTATAGATGGGAGACGTATGTGAGGCACCATAAATAAGCAATCCACAGTACAAGCTGCATCAGGAAAGAGCGATCATGGTTCACCATTCAGATCATAACAATAGAAAGTAACAGTACTAGAATAAATCCAACAAGTACTCAGATTTGACAGAATAAAGATCATGTAATCAATGCATGTATTCAACAGGAGTTAGCTTACTCATATAGCACATCATCAATACATGAAGCCACGATTGCAAAAGACATAACAAACTCCGATTGTTGTACCATAATATAGTTCAGTGCTTTAGTGAAGTGATAAAGGGGATAATGCTCAAACAGATGGAATTGGTAATATGTATATTGATCATATATACAGATGATAGAACTAATTCCTGCAAAGCAAAATACAGCACCAGTATATATTTTATAAAGTACTGTAATGTCAATTACACAAGCTAGTAAAAGTACAACTGGACAAAGCTACACCTTTTGCAAAAGTGAAATACACAGCTTACTTTAGCAATCACACATAACCTTCATAGAAATAAAATATTAAAAAAATAAGAACACAAAGTCACATGCGTTACATAGGGTGCTTCACCTACCACATGCCCCAGTATTGTGGTGCCACCCTACTCCCCCCTGGTTTATACTAAGTCCACAGCTGCATAATTGTAACTGAAGGGAAACACCATAAAGTGAGGCACTCTTGCTGTTTTGTGAGTCAATCAATCCTGCAAGCACTAAAGAGTGCATCCGGCAGCTTGTGACAAGTAAAAATAACCATTATCGAGCTGTGCATTCAATAGCATGCCGTATAACCATTTTAGAATACAAACACATTTATAGATATAGATATAGATAAACATGATATCAAAGCAAACTTTAGTCAGTTTGACTAACAAGGCTCATCAACGGCGCGGTTTAGCAGTAAAAGTTCATAGATGCATTGTCGAATACCACACATAATGTAAACACTGCACTCATCATATACAGCAAGCATAGTGCATCAGCAACTTCTCAAATATAGTAGAATATAATATCCCTAAAAAATCACAGGAGATAAAAGCTAGGAAGGAGACGGAAGTATTTTTTTTAAATTTTACTTTAGTTAGCTGTTAACCTGGTAAGCCCACTAGACACAAGTGTCCCTTTGTTAGAAGTGACCTCACATTGTTTGCTTAAGTGACTTGCAAATAGTGACACAGTAGGCAAATGGAGACTGAAGGAATCAAACCATAAACTACAAGAAGCAGTTTATTAACAACTCATAGTTTAATATACTGCAGTAAAGTACAGTTGAGTACACTTACCATAAATGTAGATGTTCAAGTGTATTCACTGTTGCAGTCATTACATTTGGGGTTATTTGCCTGCAGATAGCCCTCAGCCATCCTGAATATCAAAGTCTTGGATCCCTGCATCGGATGCTGTCTCTTCTTCCATGACATCAGGTCGTCAGGGGTATAAAACATGCAGCCGACGCCATTACATCAGTTTTTCTTGCCCCAGATGTCAGGTGCCCCCATAATGGGAAGTAATTATATGTTTGGTTACGCCTCCAACAAAAAGCAAATTCACCAGAAAGCTGAAATACACTAAACAAGAAGAAAAGTATAGCCAAGAGAAGTCAGGAGGCTGGAGGGGGGGTAACCAGGACTGCAACAGTGAATACACTCGAACATCTACATTTATGGTAAGTGTACACAACTGTACTATGTTCTTTGTGTTTCACTGTTGCAGTCATTACATTTGGGTTGATTCCTAAAGCTAAGGAAGGGAGGAGGAAGTTAGAGAGCATTAGGGCCAGCTATTAAGCCCTGCAAGACTGCAGTGGCAAAACCAGCTCTGGATTTAGAGAAAATAGGCACGTGGTAATGCATGGTGAAGGTATGTACAGAGCTCCAGGTAGCAGCTTCTAGGATGTCCCTGGTGGGGACTCCTCTAAGAAAGGCTGTAGAGGTAGATGTAGCTCTGGTGGAATGTGATCTTATCCCCTGTGGGGTAGGTTTTCCATGGTGCTTATAACAGAAATGAATGTAATGGGCTATCCACTTAGAAATGGTTTGCTTTGAGATGGCCTTCCCCTCTGACCCTGCAGCAAAGCCATCTAACAGCTGTTCAGATTTTCTGAGAGGCTTAGTCCTGTCCAAAAAAAATCTAAGTTGTCTGTGCACATCCAAAGAGTGCAGTATTCATTCTCCTTTGTTCTGTAGATTAGGAAAAAAAGTAGGCAAATGAATCAACTAATTAAGGGCCACACTAGACACCACCTTGGGCATAAAGGAAGGCTTGGTCCTGAGTGACACCCTGTCTGCATGGAAGATGATGAAGGGCTCCACTGCCATGAGGGCCTGTAATTCAGACACTCTTCTTGCTGAAGTGATGGCTAGAAGGAAGGCTGTTTTCCAAGAAAGGAATTTCAACTCTGCAGTTACAGCTGGCTCAAAAGGAGGTAGAGGGAGCTTTTTCAATACAAAGTTTAGGTCCCAGGCTGGAGTAGGGGCTCTCCTTGGTGGTCTTAAATTTTTGGCCCCTCTGAGGACTTGCTTTAGCAGGGGGTGAGAGAAGAGGGGTGGTTCAGTATTATAATGTGCTGAAATGGCAGAGGCATGAATTTTAATTGACGAGAAAGAAAGGCCCTTGTGGAATATCTCTGTTAAGTACTGAAGAATATGCGGTAAGCTGGGCACCGTTGTGCCCATCCCCTGAGTCTGGCTCCAGGAAGAGTATCTTTTCCACTTTTCAGCATAGGATTTTCTAGTACTAGGCCTCCTTGCCTCCAGAATGACATTTAGCACCTGCTTACTGAGGGATGCTATTGGAGAACTCAATGAATTAGCCAGGCTGCAAGGTTCAGGGTTTGAAGCTGAGGGTGCAGAATCTGGCATTCCTGCTGGGACAGCAGGGAAGGGGTCTGAGGCAGGTGCCATGGTTCCAGCAGTGACATACTGCGCAAGAGGGGGTACCAATGCTGGAGTGGCCAGTCTGCTGCAATCAGTATTGTCCTTGATTTGTCCTATTTGATCTTTAGCAGAACTTTCTAGAGTAGAGGCAGAGGGGGAAAGCCATAAACTGAGAGGCTTTCCTAGGTGAAGGACAGGGCACCCACATTCCAAGCTTGACTGTGGGAAGTCCTTGTGCAGAATTTGTCCAATTGGTAGTTCTGAGGGGAGGCAAACAGGTCTATCTCTGTATTACCACATCCAAAAAACCAATGACTTCTGTTCCAAACGAATATCTGTTTAATTCCACAGCATGTAGAATAATAGAGAGACAATAAAAGACACAGCAATGAATGTCAAATAATCCAGAAAAAATATCTTCTCCTAGCGCCTCAGCCATAACAGCCTTTACAGAGTAAAATGCCTGCACACAACATACCAATTTATAATTATTCTAAATACAATCAATCAATTAATTAATTAAAATCTTAAAGCAGCATCAGCATCATTTAAAACAGAATAACAGAAATTAAATAAAACTTTGCCAATGGCACTCCTTATTTAGCCCAATGGGCTGTAAAGTATTATATTTCATTATAAAAATAGACTCTTTTTTTCTTAATAAATATTTCAAAAATTCATCACTAGAATAATATACAGAAATATGTTCCAAAATAGTAACTGCTAAACTATCAATTGCCCCTTTATGTACTGAATTAAAATGTTCTGCTACAGGGCTAACCATTTTTTTTATATCCCTGACATGCTATTTGATTCTTTCACTTAAACTTCTCTTACTTTCACCTATATAAAAATAATTGCATGAACATTTTATTGCATAAATAATGCCCTTTGTTGTACATGAAAAAAATATCTTGTGTTTGAAATCTCTTGCCATTAATTTGATGGAATGTAGGCACTATATATTGGCATATAGAGCATTTACCACAAGCACTAGTACCTAAACTTCTCATATTATTCATAGGAAATTTTGTTGGTCTATTATATTTCCTATGTACTATAAAATCTTGAATATTACGTCCCCTCTGATAGGAGATCCTAAGTTCTATTCCTGATAGACTAGACACCTGTTTTGTAATTATTTTCCAATACTCTTTTAATAGTTTATTAAACCTTTCTGAAAAAAACTGTATATCTAGTAAGAAAAAACATACTATTGTTCTCTATTATTTGATTATTACCTACAACATTACATTTATTTTTAATCTCTCTATTAATATTATAATTTTCATAAATTTTCAAATAATTCTCCACTATATTATATTTATCATAACCCCTATCAAAAAACATATTCATAGCTCTCATCGCTTCTTTTATAGATTCATTTTCATCATTACATAATCTTTTGATTCTCAATAATTCTCCATGTGGAATAGCAAACAAGGTGCTAGGTGGATGACAACTAGTAGCCTGTAACATTAAATTTTGTTGATTCAATTTTCTATAGATACTAGTTTTAATTTTCTCACCATTAATCCCTTCCAAAGTCATATCAAGAAAAACAGCTTTAACACCAACTTGAGCCTGATCATATCTAATTCCAAACTTATTATTATTCAAAAAACTCAAAAATTGATTAACCTTTTCTTTACCTTTATGACATATAAAAATAAGATCATCTATGAATCTGAAATAATATTTAACATATCTTTGAAAAAACAAATCTCTATATATATGGGTACTTTCCATATAACCCATAAACATATTGGCATACACGGGGGCAAAAGCTGTCCCCATGGCGTACCCTGTTTTTGCTGATAAAAATTTCCATCAAATTCAAAAATATTATTATTCAGACAAAAATGAACTAACTCTATAATATAATGTGTTCTTGGACTATCTCCTAGAAAAAATTGTATTGCTTCCAATCCATATATATGTTTAATATTAGTATATAAACTGGTTACATCAACAACTATGAAATACATATCCTCTAACCATCTAAAATTTTTTATCTTATCCAAAAAATCAAACGAGTCTTTAATATATGAAGGAAGCTTAATTACTTCCTTAAGCAGTACTTCATGTAAAAGACATCCCAAATTATGTGTAAAATACCCCACAGCTGAAACAATAGGGCGTCTTGGGGGTTGTTGTAAATTTTTATGAATTTTTGGTAAACCAAAAAATCTTGCAATTATACTTTCCTTATTCATAAGTTTCTTATGTGCTTCAGTAGTTAGAAAATAATGTAACCTAACTCCTTTATCAATTAACTTACAAAAATCTTGTTGCGCTTCTTTCAAAACATCATTATCAACTTTCATATACACTTCTGTATTATTCAAATGTAACATGCACATCTCATAATACATAGCAGAAATCATGACAACTAACTTGCCCCCTTTATCTGAGGGTTTAAAAACAATATTGTCATTTTTTCCAAGTTTTTTTTAATTTAAGCCATTCATTCTTTGTTAAATTATAATACCTTTCCATATTAAAAAATTCATGCATTTCCTTTTCAATTACTAAATTCATGGCATTATTGAATTTTTGAATATTCACATTTTTAAATGGTGGCATAAATGTACTTTTAGTTGATATCTTGCTAGTATCTAATAAAGTATATGCATTACTTTCTATATCTGATTCACATGAATAAAAACTTGCATCACTGATAGAATCATTAATTTCATCTGATGACCTCACACACAACAATTCATTATTATAAAAATATTCCCTCAGGTGCATTTTTCGAATTAATCTAAAAAATTCAGCTTTGATTTCATGCATTCTAGAAAAAACAGTCAGGATATGCTTAAGCCCCTTTTGTAAAACAGACATTTCATCATTGTCAAATTCATAATTAGATAAATTAATTACATACAAATTAGATATATCATACTCCGTCTGTAAATTCAATAATTGATATAATACCTGATCAATTAGTCCACCTGCTTCGTTTGTACAGGTCATGGCCCTGGTCCCTATAGTTGCCATGTCCTTGCCATTCTCTTTTTCTGGTGTTGTTCTCCGTATTACCTGGTTCACGAAAATTAGTACGGAAAAATTCCGTGTTACCAGGTCTCGGCAAAGTTGGATATTCCCTATCAACACCTTCTTCTTCCACAGAAGAAGCTCCATTTTCAGCGGAGTAAACATTACGATTGTTCTGATTACCTTGATTACCTTGCTTCTGAAAGCTTACCCTCCGCTGCTTAGTCTGTGAATTAGATGACAAAATAAAAGCTTTCTTTTTTTCATAGTCACGTAAGTCTCTCTGCAATTTGTTCTTCTTCCTTTGTATTAAATCTTTCTCATAGGAAGAAAGACGGTCGTTGATGCTCACCAAAAAGGTTTCTAATTTCGAATCACATGTTACTTTGGCCACTTCTTCACACACTTTCTTCGACTCCTCTAATATTTTATTTCTTTTGTAATTATCTCTATCTATCAAAATGGCAACCCATTCCATGCTACACTGATGGGCCGCAGCAATCCGTCTATCATGGAACCTTTGTTCTTGCTCCTCCGATAGTTCAAACGGAGCCGATGGGCTTTTGACAGCTCTAAGCCCCCTTGGCGTTATTTGTAGTTCCTGATACCTTTGTAAACTGTTTAAATTATAAAAAGTAGCAGTCTCTTTAAACAGTAACTTTTCTAGTTGGTTACAAAGTTCCTGAGCTGCAGGATAAGTAGACAATTCTGTACACTTACTTACAGCTGCAAAGGGATTAGCGGCAGCGCGAAGCCTTGATTCCTCCCATTTTTTAAAAACATTAATGTGTCTGTTGGAAAGTTGTTCATTTGAATCAGTATTATGTAAATTACCCATCTCTTCTCCATTATTGGTCACAGTTGTTGACCCAGCAGGAATATTAACAGGTTCATTATTCTGTGTAAGCTCCAAACCCGCTTCACGAAAAATGCGGGGTAAGGAAGGAAATAAGTCACTGGCCATCTCAAATGAAATCTCTGGTCTATCTCTGGATTCCCCCATTTGTTTCTCAAAAGGTTGAATATATTTGGTTCCAGTTTCCACTCATGTGGGTCCATGAGATTTCTGCTTAGGTAGTCTGCCAGTGAATTTAGCTTGCCTGGCAGGAAATGAGCTTGTAGGTGCACTTAGTAGCTCAAGGCTGTGTTCCACAGAGCCATGGCTAGTCTGTAGAGATGGTATGAGTGGGTTCCCCCCTGCTTGTTTATGTACCACATAACAATGGTGTTGTCTGTCTTTATCAATAATTGCCCTGGAAGAATGTGGTCCTTGAAGGCTGTCAGGGGATTCTGTGCAGCTAACATCTCTTTTTGATTGATATGTAGGTGTATCTGACTTGGGTTCCATTTGATTTGAATGCACCGCCCTGCCAAGTGAGCCCCCATGCATAGTCTGATGCGTCTGTTGTTAGGGTTTGGGCGGAAGGGGTAGAGTGAATGGGAGCCCCTTGTTGTGGTAGCAGGCCTCTGCCCACCAAAGGAACTCTGTCTTTATGCAAAGAATGATAGGAATCATTGATTCCAGGTCCTGAGAATGTTGACACCATAGGCTTTTTAGATACCATTGTAGTTTCCTCATATACAGTCTTGCATATTGAATTAGTAGAATGCAAGAGGCCATGAACCCCAGGGCTTGCAGGATTTTCCTTTCAGATAGCTGGGTCTTTGTGGCCAGTAGTTTGAAGTAGGCTGTCAAATAAACTTGTTTCTCTAGCGTTAGGTAAGCCATCTGGGAAGTTGTGTTCAAGCTTGCTCCCAGGAATACAATCTGTTGGCAGAGTACTAGATGAGATTTATTTTCGTTTACGGTGTACCCCAGTCAGGTTAGAGGTTTCTTTACAAGTGCCAGATGTTTTAATAGCATGTCCTGGCTTTCTGCCTGAATTAGACAATCATCCAGGTATTGGTATATTTTAATATTTCTTTGCCTGCAAAATGCAATGACTGGAGCTAGGCACTTTGTGAATACCCTGGGCACAGTAGATAGCCAAAGGGAAGTGCAGAGAACTGATAGTGCATGGAGCCTGCTCTAAAGCGTAGGTATTCCCTGCAAGATTCCCTTATTGGAATGTGCAGGTGAGCTTCCTTTAAGTCTAAGGTTGCCAATCAGGCATCTTTGCCTAGCATAGGAAGCAGCTGCTGAAGTGTTAGCATTTTGAATTTTGGGATTACCAAAACAGTGTTTAGAATATAGAGGTCCAGGATATGATGCCAGGAGCTGTCTTTTCTGGGTACCAGGAAATGTCTTGAGTAAAAACCTTGTCCCCTTTCTTCTGCTGGGCAGGTTGAATAGCCCTGTTACTTAGAAGAGAGAGAACCTGCTGTTGAGCCTCTGCACACTTATTTGGTGGTAGGTCTGGCCAACTGTTTAAGGTTGGTAAGGTGTGGAAGTGGAATCTGTATCCTTGGAAAACTATATTTAAAACCCATTTGTCCTGGGTAATGAGTTCCCAGTTTTTTGCATGCCGGGCCCTAGGGGAGCAGGCAGTTGAGCAGGGCTTGGAAGGTTTAGGGTTAAGTCATTGTGACATTTTTCCACTGGGGGGTGTCTTACTACTTCCAGCTTTGGAAGTGGGGCCCCCCCACTGCTTAGGCCTGTGAGTACCTTGAGACTGTAGCCTAGGTGGTCTGCTGTTCCTGGGTTTGGACTGAGAATGCCTGGAAGAGACAGGAAAGGAACAATTCTTAGAAGGCCAATGCCTACTAAATCTGGGAGGCTGTACTTTCAGGAAATCTTTAACAGTTTGCATAGATTAGCTTTTTCCTCCATCTTTTTAAGGACTTCTTCTGCTTTGTTGCCAAACAGGCAGTCTTGGTTTAAGGGGGCATCCAGTAATTTAGCTTTAACATGATCTGGCAAATTTTGCTCCTTAAGCCAAGCATGCCTTCTAAGAACAGACCCAGTGACAGCAGCCCTGCAAGATGCGTCTAAAGAGTCAAAACCATATTGTAAAGTATGTTTACCAACTTGTTCAGCAGAATGCATTAAATCCTGTAATTCTTTATTTTCAGCACAGTCAGGAATCAACATCATTTTCTGTTTAAGTAGTCCCATAATATGCTGCTGATACTTTAACATATGAAACTGGCATTTTTAAGGCCCTAATGACCAAAGTAGCAGAAGTGTATACCTTCTTACCCCATCTGTCCAAGGCCCTGGAATCTCTATCAGGGGGGTAGGGTTTCTGGCAGTAGTAGCCTTAATGCCCTTAGGTCCTTGGGAAATGGTGTCTGGGTCTGCAGTAGGATTCTTGAAGAGGAACTTGTGAGAGTCAGGTACTCTGTAATACCTGTCAGGTTTCCTGGGAGATGGGGGTAAAGTGTCTGGGGCCAGGCTAGATTCCAAGAAGGCATCATCTACAATGTCCAGGACAGGAGGGATAGCTAAAGGCCTGTGCTGAGGGAGGAGTAAGAATTCCCTAAGCCTCTTTTTGGAGTCAGAGTAATCCTGGCTTTCCCAGTGGAAATGCTCCCCAAGAGTGTGCAAGATTTCACCAAAAGAAAAATCTTTTGGAGGGGAAGCAGAGGGAATGGAGTCCTCTGCATCAGAATCCTCTTAGGTAGATAAGGGCAAATCCTGGCAATCAGAAGAAACAGAAATGTCAGAATCCTGATCAGAAGAATCAGAAGGAAAATCAGTTCTAGGTCTCTTAGAGGGTGAAGGCTGGCTTCCCCTAATTAAAGTAATAAGGTCTTCAGCCATTCTTATCATTTGTTTTTTAGGCATATGGGCTTGGCCATTCAGTTTGGACATCAGTTTTCTAAGCATGGGTCAAGTTTTAGACCTTGAAGAAGAAGATGGTGTCAGTTTGAAATGCAAGTCAGAAGGCCTGAATACACTCTCAGAAGCTGGTGCCTGCACAGCGGCACTGGACCCATCCAAGGTAGAGACATCTGCAGGTTCCATGGTCGAAGAAGCATCTCGCAGCATACCAGACTCAGAATGGGTCTCCGTAGAGGCCTGCGAATCTGAAGTAGCAGGTATCAGGGGCTGTGAAAGTGCCTCACTGAGTACCGGAGAACTGGCGACTAGCTTAACGGAAGCATTGTCAGCAGCTTTGGACCTATGCGGTCTGTCTCTATCTTTAACTTTACGTTTTTTAACAAATGTCGGTAGTCAGATGGCTTACCAAAGCCATTTTTGGATAGTTAATCCGAGTAACAAAATAATTTGCTGCAAAAATAAACCGACGACGAATAGTTTGGGGGTTGAATAAGGCACAAAACTGACAGCGAGGGACGTCGTGGTCTGTGCCTAAGCAAGGGATGCAGTATGAATGAAAATTTTTATGAGGTATTTGCTTTCCACAGGTAATATAATTGTTAACTTTTACTGATATCGGTTTAGAGCAAGAAAAAGGACCCCCAACAGGGTACTTAGCTTTTTTGAAGACTTCATTTCTGAATCTTGAAAACAAAAATTTCAGGAGTTGGCCGACCGGCACTTGCGAACTGCTTCTGCTTCAGGCACCGTGCAGCAAGAAAGACTGATGTAATCACGTTGGCTGCATGTTTTATACCCCTGACAACCTGATGTCATGAAAGAAGAGACAGCATCTGGCGCAGGGATCCAAGACTTTGATATTCAGGCCGGCTGAGGGCTACCTGCAGGCAGATAACCCCAAATGTAATGACTGCAGCAGTGAAACACGAGGAACATCTGCCAGAATATTGTTAGGTTGAAGTACAAATGTCAGGTTAGTCCAAACAAAATATATTTATTTTCATTATTTATTTTTGAGCTGGGCATGAGACCCAGTCCTTCTCAAACCCTTTTTAACCACAAATTGTGACACAAGTGTAACGTTAAGTGCACCAAAATAGGTACTTTTTGTGAAGCATGATCAACGAGCATGTTTTTTTTTAAATGGCAAGAAAACGGGTACACCTGGAGAACTGTTCTCACAGATGTAGGGTGATTGTGCAGTCTCCACAGTGACAGTAATCGGAGGACAGGAATAAAACCCAGTCCTGGTATTGCAAGGCAGCAGTCCTGACTCCTTAGTGGGAGCATACTACCCCACACGTAGGTGGATATGAGAGTCTTTGCATCTTTTTTTCTTTATAGTCAGTGTGCAAAAACTATAATGTGAATAAAGCCCACATTTTCTTTATGACAGAGCTTTTGCATTAGCAAAGAAAACTTTAGTCAGCCCCTGTCCTGTAGGTTAATTATTTCTTTCTTTAGTGATCTTAGCCAGGGTTTTTGAATACTATCATCTCATGGGACACACAGCAAACAAAGGGAAGTCTTGTTTCTTTCTAAAACTGTTAGTCTGACTACAGGGAGGAAATTATACCCATTGTGAAAGCAGAAGTATTAAATGTTGTGGCTGGCAGCTTGCCTGCATGACAGCAGTCATATGGATAATACAAGTAATTGGATCTTTTAAAGCATTTTTCAAATGAATGCTTCCTAAATCGTGTATTTTACAGCAACTGAGAAATAGTTCTTAGATGGAGTGTTGTTTCTTGACTGCAAGTAATATAAGAAAATCTTGAATCCTACATTTTACACAGGTTTATAAGGCTCTACATCCAATGTGACCTTACCCCTGGAATTAATTATTTATTGATTTATTTATTTTAATTTTGTTTTTGTCCCAGGGCAAATACACCAGACATCATTATATGTTTAGCAGTCTCAAAAACTAAAAACTGTCTCTTAGCAACTGAAGTAGCTGTCACTAGGATTACTAATCTTTGAAAGGTTTGCACACAATTATCAGTGGTACTTATTCAAGAAATCTGAGAAGGTATTGGCAAGTGAAAAAGCAGAGTCTTTGTTTTAATCTTGGTATGTTATATTAATGTATTCTGCTGTGACAGTTACATATGACAAAGTAAGTTGAACTTAAAAGTTTGGGCAACACGTGAAAACAATGTTATAATATATACAATATTATAATATATACAATATATATATATATATATATATATATAATATATAGTTTTTTGAACTCCTGGTTAGGATTCACCACCTCGCTCTACCATACTGGGCAGGTTACATGGTAGTGCTGCTTCGCTCACCCCTGTACTCCACTCCTGAATCAACCTCCTGAATATACGGACTTCCTCCTGCAAAAGCTCCGTCAGTTTACCTGGACTTTTCCTGCTTACTAGCCTGGGCTTACCAGAAAATAACCTCAGTGTGGACTCCCTTACCTATTTTCTCAGTAAATTACTCCACTCCTGAAGGTCCCTCTCAACCTCCTGAATATACAGACTTCCTCCTGCAAAAGCTCCGTCAGTTTACCTGGACTTATCCTGCTCACTAGCCTGGGCTTACCAGAAAAGAACCTCAGTGTGGACTCCCTTACCTATTTTCTCAGTAAATGTATGTAGCCTTACACCAGAATCAATTATCGAAACATCCTTATTTGTTAGCCTGTCCCTCAGTGTGTGTGACTCAGCAGCCTACCGCAGACTGCTAAAGCTCCCCTCTCACACTGGTACTTGCTGACCTCCAGCCTCTTATCCCATCTATTGTATCCCATTGGAGATTTACCCTCTTATTATTTTTATTTTTTACTTCTATCTTTCATTACCTTAAGAGAGTTGCCCATTTGCTTTATTTTCCTCCCTATCCTTCTCTGCCTGCCATTTCTCCACTAGGTGGCAGCACCATTCTGCCTTTTGCCTGTTTAATTCTATTAATCTTTTTAAATCCAACTTTACCTCTAAATATTTCTAAAGCCACAACCTTCCCCTAACTTTACTCTACTTTCCCTACACTTGGTAACCTCCCCATCCTTTCTAAACTAACAAAGGTACATAACTCCCCATATATTTTTCTTTTCCCCTGTGTTGCTCAAACTCTAATTTGCTTCCTCTCAGTCTTACAGTAATTTTAACTACTTACCTTTGCTCTAACCTGCAGTGGCTGATACTTTTTCAGCTGGACTCTTCTGCCCTGTTGCTCTATCCCGCTCCGTTCACCCTGCAGGCTTACTCTGCTCCCCTACCCTTCCCCCAATTCCCACCCGCCCCCATGGATCTTACATTTATTGTCATCCCATACTCCCTCCCTCTTACACCAACCAATCCTCACACAACATTGCTTCTCCCATTCCCCCTAAACTACCTCCATCTCCACCAACCACACCTTATACAGCACTCCTCCTCCCCACCCACCAGCCCTACCTAACTCTCTCTGACCTAAACATCTTTTTACTTCAAATCAGACTACATCTATGATGCTCACTTTTCCTACTACAATCCTTACCCCTAAATCACTCCTACTCCTCATTCTACTTCCTCTGTACCATGCCAACCTCTTATACCAACCTCTACCTCCACACCCCCACCTTATAAATCACTTCCACAGTATCTTTGCCTCTTCAACTCACTTTCACCCCACCCTTCTATTAAAATTAAAACTGTTACAAATCTATACTAAATTCTACAAACCTAAACCCACTCCCTACCAGCCATTCCTAACCAAACACAATCCTAACAGACTTATTCCCCTTCTCTCTTACCTCTGCTTAGCAGGTGATATTCATCCCAACCCAGGACCAAACATTTCTCAAACAAAAAACCTTAGCTCCAACAACAAACCCATCAGTAAATACCTGAAATTCCTCACCATCAATGCCCAAAGCTTAGCTAATAAGCTTACCCTCTTTCATGCCTGGCTCAACCATAATTTACCTGACATAGTAGCCATCTCTGAAACCTGGTTAAAACCACACATAACCGACTCAGAATTCCTTCCCCCCCGGATATCAATCTCTCCGATCTGACTGCCTAAGTATAAGAGGTGGTGGTGTAGTTCTAATCTACTCCAACCACTTATCCATCACTCCCTTCCCTAATCCTATCCCTTCCTTTAATAATGCTGAACTAGTAAATGGCCTTCTAAAATTAAATTACCATAAAAGCATTTGCATCATCTCCCTCTATATTCCTCCTGGTAACAACACCAATACCTTGGAAGGCATCCTCTCCTGGACCTCCTCTAATATTAAACTTGAAACCTACATTATGGAAGATGTAAATATTGACTGGCAAAAAATCATTGACCCTAATCCCACCAAGTCAATCAATCTCTTCAACTTCACTCAACTCATTAACTCTATTACTAGGCCCAACAAAACAAACCACCCAGGCTCCATCCTAGACTGGATCCTGGTATCTCACCCTAACAGAACCACAAAATCTGGTGTCACTCCCGACTCATTAGGAGACCACCTCCCTGCCTCACATTCCCACCAACTCTTACATACTTGTAAACTTACTAACTTTAACCCTTCTACCCTCTCTGACTCCCTTAAGTTCACTAACTGGAACCCACTAAAAACCCTACCTCTAGACGAAGCCGTTGACTATTTCAACTCTACATTCCTAACTGTCCTAAACTCCCTAGCTCCAATAAGAACAAAAAGATTTAAAGCCAAGACTGCCCCATGGCTAACCAAAGAAACCAAGAAAATTATGCAACAAAGAGACAAATCCTGGAAAAGCTATATCCAACATAAACAGCCTGTATTTTTACTTAAATACAAACAGCTGCGAAACCTAGCCAAAAAACAAGTCATTAAAGATTAAAAATCCTACTATACCCATCTAAAAAATAAATCATGCAAAAAAACCCCAAACAATTCTGGAACTCTTTTAATTCCCTTCTCAAGCCTGGTACAAAAAACAACCCGTGTCCTGATACTAGCAAATCTGACCAAGAAATTTCCAAACTATTAAACACCTTCTTCACCTCTTCTATTGCTGAGCTAACCAAAACCTTCCCCAACAACAACCCCCTACCCCCTCTGCCCAAGCTTCCACCTCCTCTTTTCCCACACCGCCTACTTTTGAACTTAAACCTGTATCCACCTACCTTATAAAAAAACTTCTCTCCAAACTTAATCCTTGCACCAATGCCCCTGACAGCATTCCTTCCTCCTTTTTAAACATTGCCTCAGACAGTATTGCTTTCCCTGTCAGAATCCTGATAAATAGATCACTACTCTAGTCCTATGTACCCAAACTATAGCATCCTATATTTAGTCTTCCACTTCACTTCACAAGGGTGACAAAAACTGTAATGTCTCCAATTTCTGCCCTATAGCCATCCTCCCACCATTCTCTAAACTTCTTGAAAAATGCATACACCTGCAGCTCATGCCATTCCTGACCGAACACCAGCTACTCTCTCCTACCCAACACGGCTTCCGCCCAGGACATAGTACCAACACCGCCCTTCTCTCCTTTTTACACTCTGTCAATTCAGCTCAAGACTCTGGTAACATAGTTTTGTCTGTTCTGCTAGACTTATCTAAAGCTTTCGATACCATCTCCCACACCCATCTACTAAACCATCTATCTAATCTCAACATCTCTCAAAAAACTCTTTCCTGGTTCTCCAGCTATCTTTCAGACAGGTCCCAAGCTGTGAAATGGGGCCAAGCCTCCTCCCCCTTCCTTCCCACCCCCACAGGAGTACTCCAAGGTTCCATACTTGGCCCTTTGCTATTTAACATCTTTATTAATAATTTCCACAAAGCCATTCCTAATACTTAAATTGTCCAATACGCAGATGATTCTACTTTGATCTGCTGCACCTCCGACCTAACAGATCTCCAGTCTCTAACTCAAACTGCCTTCTCAACCACTGAAAACTGGATGCTCCAAAACCACCTCTCACTTAACGCTAACAAAACTAAGATTCTTCTATTCACTCCCTCAAAATCCACTCCCATTGATAAAAACTCATTTCAAATTACCAGCCTTAACAACTCCATTATCGACATTGTTCCCTCCACCAAACTCCTGGGGGTCACCATCGATGAACACTTAAAATTCAATACCCACATCCAACTTAACATCAAGAAAACCCACATAAAACTCGGCCTACTGTACAGAAACAACCACTTCCTCTCTCCCTCTACTAGACATACTTTGGCCACTACCTATCTCCTCCCCTCTCTTTTGTATGGCGCTCCTCTGCTTACTAATTTATCTTCCACCCTCACCTCCAAACTGGAAGTATGCTATAATAAAATCTCCAGATTCGCTACCAAGGCAAAATCCTTCTCTCATCACTGCACCTCCCTTCAGTCTTTTAATTGGCTTGAACTCTCCAATCAACTTGACTACCCCCAAATTGTCACAGCCCACAAATTATTATTTCAACCTACTAGCTGCCTATATACCCCCTCAGACTCCTTAGATCAACTCACCAAAACCTTATAACTATCCACAAACCAAGCGCCCAGCTGGTCAGCTTCTACTCTCCTTTTCCCTAGCCAAAAAATGGAATGCCCTGCCCTCTACACTGAGGATCTGTGACAACCTAAACACCTTCAAAACACAACTTCATTCTTACCTGTTTCTTCACAGAAAATGTAACTGTACTCTTCATCCCATACCTCCCAAGTTCTCCTCCTCCTTCTCTCCTGGCTAACCTTCATACCTTTCTAACTTCTCTCATAGACCTAGATTATAAATGTAACTAATATTAACATCCAGCCAATATGCTCTATGCCTCCCATTCTCCTGGACAATTAATTAATATCTTTGTTGTTTTAGTGAATGATACCTGTTTGACTGCGATTCTACCTGTGTTTGTAATACTACCTATTCATTGTAATGCAAATATTTTTCTTTGTAATTCATTATGTGATGTAACGTTGTACTGTGGAGCTTTTCTCCCCGGGCCTCCACTGAAAATGGGCTCTCGAGCCCAGTGGACCTCCCTGGTCACCAAACTGGAATAAATAAATATATATATCTGCCAATAAAGTACATAAGATATGGGTATGAGCTGTTAGCAGCCTTCAAGCTGTAGTCCTGGGTATGATTCTCTCAGTTTCCATTTGACTAAAGGGCTCATGAACAGCTCCCAGAAAGAGGCAGGTTTCGCTAGTTGCTTTGTTGATAGTGGTGTGTATGTAGGAATGTGGTGATATGTCGTGGTGTGAATGGTGTGAAGGAAGGAGGGAATGTGATGGGAGAAGAATGCAGCATAGTAATGGGGAAGGAAATGCAGTAAAGAAGAGCGTTGTTATGTGAGGGATTATCCTAATAACTGGAAGTGAAATTAAAAAGGAAAAGTAGAGAAAAAGAAGGTGAGTAGAGGAGAAAAAGGTTTATAGTTGAAGAGAAATATGACTGAAGAGGATGTGACAGTGGTGTGAGAGAGAGGCTTTGCTTGTTATCATTTACAATTACATAATCTCTGTGTAGATTCATAGGTTCTGAAGTTTATAAGTAATTACTAGGCTATTGTTCTGTGAAGAATGTAAGACTCTTAGCCTTAAATTCCCATGCTAGTTTTAGCTCTTATATTTTACATATAAAGAAAGAAAGAAAAGAAAGAAGTCTCCAGACAAAGAACACAAAGAAGTCTCCACCATCTTGCCTAAATGACTACCGCCCTGTAGTTCTCACCTCTACAGTGATGAAGTGCTTTGAAAGGCTGGTCAAGGACACCATAACATCTGGGCTGCCTGCTGATCTTGACCCTCTGCAGTTTTCTTACCAAGCAAACAGCTCTACAACAGATGCCATCTCTCTAGAACACCATCTATCCCTGGTACACCTTGAGAATAAAAACACCTACATGAGGGTACTATTCATCGACTTCAGCTCTGCTTTTAACACGGTCATCCCTCTTCATCTGGTAATGAAGCTACTCCAACTATGCATCAACACTACACTTTGTAACTGGATTCTGGTCTTCCTCACAGACAGACATCAGAAAGTGTGCGCAGGAGGTAACTCCTCAGATAGTATCACTCTTAACACTGGAGTCCCACAAGGATGTGTACTAAGTCCTTGTTAACACATGATTGTACAGCCAGGTACAATACAAATCACATCATCAAGTTTGCTGATGACACAACGGTGGTGGGCCTCATCAGTAATGACGATGAAACAGCGTGTAGAGATGAGGTGGAACAACTGATTATCTGGTGTGGAAATAACAACTTAGCACTAAACGTGAACAAGACAAAAGAGATAATTCTGGACTACAGGAAAAATTGCAAGAAACATTCTCCCCTCACCATCAATGAGGAAACAGGTGAAAGAGTGAGAAGCACAACGTTTCTGGGAGTGCACATCGATGAGGACTTGTCTTGGACTACCAATACAAATGCCATAGTCAAGAAAGTGAACCAGAGGCCGAGGAAAGTGAATCTCCCATTGACAGTTCTCACTACCTTCTACAGAGGTACTATAGAAAACATCCTGATGTACAATCTCATAGTATGGTATGGAAGCTGCTCTACCTCTGAGCGCAAATCCCTCCAGGGAGTGGTGAAAACAGCTGAGAGGATCATCAAGACCACCTTACCACCTGTTCACAACTTGCACTTATCCAGATGTCTCAGCAGAGCCAGAGAAATAATTAAAGACTGCACTCACTCTGCTTACAGACTGTTCCTGCATCTATCATCCGGAAAGGGCTTATGAAGCATAAGTTGCAGAACTACACGATTCAGGAACAGCTTCTTCCCTAATGTCATCAGGCTGCTGAACTCTAGTAACCACTACATTCCATGATGGCCACGTGGGTCGGTAGGAACTGTCTCAAATTGTGCATCAACCTGGTTAGTAGTCTCATCTAATACTTAGTGCAATATTCACCATGACTGTAACTTATAGGCAATCTAGGGCAGCAGTAATGCAGTAAAATATATCTTATTTCAGTGCCATACATGTTGCAAATTCATAAATTAACCATAGTGCAATACTTTAAGGTCTACAGTGCAATACTCTAATGTTCACAGTGCAATACTTAAATGTCTCTTTCTGTGCAAGGATCAATGCAATGTCTTAACAAAGTACCTGTGCAATACTAAAGTCCCATGCAAGTAAGTGTTCACTTCAAAAAGTTAAAATGTGTTTCTAATTATGTGCAGTATTATTCTGTCTACCTGCATGTCTAGGTGTTATATGTGTAAATGTCTGTGAAAATAGTCTGTTGTCTGTACATTGAGTCCGGAGACAAGGAATTTCATTCAGTTTTTGCACTTGTTTGATTTCTGAATGACAATTAAGTTTACTTTGACTTGACTTCGACTTTGACTTTGCATATGAATAACAGAGATGGGCTGAACAAAAATATGCTGGAACAATTACATGTTTCTTCTATTCATGAAGGACAGGGGTGTTAAACCAGGGGTTAATTTGCAATTGCCCATCCAGTTTGGCAGTAGACACAGAGGATTAAGGCTGTGAGCTGTAGTTGATGTGATACAGGGTTTGATTCTCTGTGACCTTGACTGAGTCAATTAATAAGACATTGCTCATGGGTCACTCCAGAAAATAGATGGGTATCATTAATTGTGCCTAGAGTAAGAAAAGCACTTTGCTCTATAAGGAGTAGAAGATGGTTCCACAAAAGCAGTAATCTCTGTGATACAAACCTTTCCTTCTGCCTATCCGTCCAGTGTGTTCTATTTATTTTGCAAAAGAGATTGAGATCTGCTGAGCAGGTATTTATTAGTGGGAGGTGTAAGATGAAAGTAAGGACAAGGAAAGATGTTAAGAGAGGAGTAAGTGTGATTGGGTATTGATACTGAAGCAGGAAATGGTGAGTTGAAATATGATTTGCTGAGAGAGAGGGTGGGGAGCTAGTAGTCTATAAATCTGGAAAAGGATGGGCTGGCTGAGATTGGAGTAGGGTAGGGCAGTGGAGGGAGTTTCATCCGCAAGGAATTGTGAGGTTTGTTTAAAAAATAATCTGTGCTGGTTGTAAAGAAACAGAAGAAAGAGAAAATATATGGAACAATACCAGTGGTAAGTGTAGGAAAAAGTGCAAGGAATCAACTACTAGTTTCCCAGAGTAGTGGGAAAGCAAAGGAGAGTGAATGAACAGAGAGAAAGCAGGAGTGGTAGGCACTATGTGACAGAGATGTCATCCTTGAGGAGAGGCCAAGACCAAGGGGGCTCATGATGGTGCACCCTTTTAGTATTTACCTAAGGGAGATGATTAGTTCAACAATGGGTTTGGACAGTGTAATGGATTTTTTTAACACACTTTTATTGAATTATCACTTGTGTCATAGGCAAATTTACATTTCTACCAAAGTAATCAAACTGTATTAACAAATTAACATTTACAAGCATTATACTTCACATATATAGCTATATATCATATAACCTAAGAAACATTACATGTGTTCTTATGACTAGTCAGTAAGGAGACTTCATTGGGGAAGAAGTGACTAAGCGACACAGTGGTGACTTCACAATAGCTAGAAGCTGGCAGTGCTGCAGGTCAAAAAGTGAGCTATCAGAAAAATGAGGAAATGTGGATACGTTTTAACTGATTTACACATAGCATCTATGTTATGTCACACCTGTAACAGACTGCATACATCTTTAGATTCTTCAGCATTTTCTGAAAAAAAAACTTGAAAAACAAACTCCAAACAAATACAAATATCTTATGAACTGTAAATGCTATTAAAAGTAGTAAATAGCATTTTTTCAGCCAAATGTATTGCTTGTAATGATAATGGTTTATGTATTAAAACATTTATTTCAATATTGCAGCATTATTATAATGAAAACATCTAGAACCATATTTCTCTAATTTTTTACATACAAGGTTTCATACCTAGGAAATTCGGTGACCTAAACATATCCAGCAGCATGTTTGTTCAACCAGACTTGAGTTTTCACAGCATACCAATATTTTTTCGAGATGCTTGTTAACTGAGATATGTATAAAAATGCGAAAATGTTTGCCTGTTTACCTAATTAATATTACAATGAATGCTCCAGCTCTCTCAGTCTGTACAACTTACAGCATAACCATAAGTGAAAATTTCTTCAGCATCAAGATTTTTCTTGATATCATATCATAGTTTGTGAGTCAAGTGTCTTGGAAAGAGTGTGCATATAGAAATATTATACGTCTGTATATTAATGATCATTGACTACCACTATCTCTAGTACATTGTACTATATAAGTACAGTGACAGTGTATTTTTTTAATTTCACACCATCACATTTCAATTGCTATCAATAACATGTAACTCATTTAGCAATGAAAATACGAATATAAATATGAAAATGTGGATAACAAATGACAAACAGCTATCTCCACTGTAGTGCAGACTAACAAGTGTAATGCCATTTTGCTTACTACTCCTTGCCATTTCATATGCTGTCTATTGTTAATTGGTAAGTCATGTGGTCAAAGAAGACAACCTCAAATGATGCCATGGTACCAGAAGGTGCTTTGGTTGTCATTGGAAGTACACAAAAACAGTTCTGTAGATATGAATAAGAAAAAGGCAAGCCATTAACAGTCAGCCAATAAATGCAATCAGTTAATTAACCAGATATCGCTAAGTGCATTCATTATTCAATCCCTGAGGGTTAAGTGTTTCATACTTCCTTATTGATATGCTTCCCCTATAACAGTAGTGGTTCCTTAGGGATTTTACAGCTCCTAACATTACATTTGCTGAAGTTATCTGTCTGCAATGCCACATTGTCTGCATGCACCAGCTTTGCTGATCAGTCCCTCCAACTTGTCCCTCAGAAGTATGAACAGCAGTGGGCTAAGACCTAAACTCTGATGCACACCCTGTCCCAGTGGGAATCTCTCTGTGAGTCTAAGCACTGCTTGTACATACATCACTGTGTCTTTATACGCAGCTTACATTGATTATACTAATATTTCTTGGACTTCAAAACATTGCTGGGCTGCCCATATCAACTTTGTTGGGACCTTGTCACACGCTTTCTCCAAGTACAGGAAATGCTAAGCTGGACTGTTTCTCATGTCTAGATTCCTCTCCACTATCTGTCTCACTGCAACCATCGGGTAGGTTGTGCTGCACCTCAATTTGAATCTGAACTGTGACAGTCAGGCACGATTGTCAAAGAAGGTAGAGAAGGGCACTGAATCAAGACAGCGAGATGGAGACAGAAGATCTTATGCTGCAACCTCATGTAGAAAAATGGGAAAAGGGGATCGGTGCATATTCATTTATCAGTCACCATCTCCAGAACTTTTATGTAGTGTGACAGGAGTTCGATACCGCTACAGCTCCTCGCAGATGTGGATGTCCCGTTCATTCTTGTACACTGGCACTAGAATGTTTTTTCTACAGTCACCTGGGATACACCATTATGTCTATCAAAAGTCTCTTTCCAGTGCTATTAGCAAAACAAGGAATAAAACTATTTTTACAGTTAGTAAAATTACTGCAGACAGGAACTGAAAATTGTCAATAATATTATCCTCAGTGCATAAAAAATGAGCTGTTCTCACTGCTAGTATCAATAGTGTCATGAAAAACATTTGGTATAACTGTAATGGCAGAAAGATTGTTAATAATAGTAGTGTTATCTTTATTCAAATATTCATACAATAAATGTAATTTTCTGTAAAACTTAAAACATTTCATTCTTAAATTAAGCAGCTGTAGAAGAACAGTAAGTATAATTTTGAACCCAAATTTAAAACTTCCAGCTCCACTTCATTAAGAATATTTCCACACAGAGCTAAATGGAGGAGGGACAGTGACCAAAACTCTGATCTGTGATATATAACAATAGGTATCCTGTTTTTTTTTTTGCTTATTTTTACTAGTCATTGCTTATTCTAGATATTTATAGCACTTTTTATTGTCTGCTGTATACTTTTACTGCATTTTATAGCTAGAAAACAAATCTGCATGGTTGTACTAAAATTGTCTGCCTAACAAGGCCTGATAAATAAGGTTTTTACTGTCACACTGTTTGTAAATCTTTTCTAGCTAGTTTCACTGTGTGTAAGGTATTAACTGGAAATTTTCTCCATTTGTTAAACATTTGTTTGTTTGTTCTGATTTCCTGCCAAGGAGTGTATTATATAACTGATTTGTTTGCAGTTAAAAGCACTCTCTAGAGTCTCCTTGCTCCTTTATCTGTTTAAAACTTTCATTTAGTGGCTCACTGCTGTTTTTCTGCTGTGATAAATATTTCTGTAGTGTTTTCTGCCTAAAATATTGTAGGTAGAAGCTGTAGCATTGTCCATATTCAGGATTGTGTTTCTGGGCCTAGTTGTTTGTTTGTAGTGTGTGTTCTGAGCACATTTTCCAGGCCATCTTAGTTTATCAAAAGCCATTTTTCCACTTCAGTGAGAGTGCAGTGTTTATGGTCATTGGTTGATTTAGGTTGCCTGTTCTACTGCTTGGAGTAAGCACCTCATTGGTTCTTTTGAGCTTTTTTTAAAAGTTATTTCAGGTTTCAACCTTCTGTTACTTAAGAAGTTACCTTGTAAGTGTTTCTGCATTTCACAAAGAGCTAAACAGAGGAGGGGCACTGACCAAAACTCTGATCTGTGATATATAACAATAAGTATCCTGGGTTTTTTTGATTATTGTTACTAATCATTGCTTATTCTAGATATTTATAACATTTTTGATTGTCTGCTGCATACTTTTTACTGTATTTTATAGTATAAACTAATCTTCATGGTTGTACTAAAATTGTCTGCCTCACAAGGCCTGATAAATAAGGTTTTTACTGTCACACACTTTGTAGATCTTTTTTAGCTAGTTTCACTGTGTGTAAGGTGTTAACTGGAAATTTTCTCCATTCGTTAAACATCTGTTTGTTCTAATTTCCTGCCAAGGAGTGTATTATATAACTAATTAGTTTCCACCCTTCCTCCCTATTGATATCTTGTTCTTATACTTGGTGGCTTTGCAGTTGCCCGCCCCTACTGTAATTTTGATCTGGGACAGTCCTCCCAGTCTAGTGTCATTAGCTCATTCTAACTAATACAGAGAGAACATTTGAGAAGGCAAACCTACCTACTTTCTTAACCTTGAATTATCTCTGTTCCTCCTTTCTCCCTTTCCACTTTACTAAAAAAAAAAATCTACCATTGCTAGAATCTCCTTGTGTTCTGACTGAGAGTCCTTCTCAAACAATCTGGAAATATACAGCTGATAAGTATATTTGTTGGCACTTTTTAACAGTTCAGAGTTCAATAAAGCAATAATTGAATTCAGTTCAGAATACCGTCTGAATAAATGCATTTATTTAAACTCTATTTGTTTTAGTATTGCTACAACTCAAGTGTTCTAGCTTGCACTGCATTTGAATTGATTTTAGTGCTGTTTTAGCTGCTTTTCTGTAAAAAAAACTTATAAACTTGTTTTCTGCCTTTCCTATAGCTAGTCTAGTATAGATACAGATTTGCTGTGATCAGGACTGTTTGTAAGCTTTCGAGCCCCCCCAAGACTTTCTGCATTAGAGGGAAGCCTTCTAGCTTATCAGTGGGAGTGGTAAGCCCTAGGTAGCCTATCTCACACAAGAGGAGTGGTTTCTAGCCCAGAAATTATAGTTTATTGGCTGCTTGGGCAGTTTTTCCATCTCTTTCAACTTTCTGGTTTATAAGCCTACATTTGTGCTTGTTTCCCACCTTTCCTGTAACTAGTCTAGTCCAAATACAGATTTTCTGTCTCCAGGACTGTTTGTAAGCTTCTGAGTGGTGCCAAAAAGTCTGGTCTTCAATTTTTCCTGTAGATCTGCTAGTTCTCTCTTCTCCTGCACTTTTACTAGCTTATTAGTCTAGCACTTTACCAGACTTCTTGTAGCAATTATTGTAGCACACAAAAGTGCTACCTGCACTAAATATTCTACAAAGGAACAGCTCCAGTACTTATTATTAATGCCCACCTCTCCAGGCATGTCTAAAGCTCAGTTCCCTGTGCTTTCTCCTATTAACCTGGTGAACTTGGGCATCCTGAGGCAATGTAGTAACTGCCTCATGTACACTGACAAACCTCTCCTCTTACCTCCCAACACTCAGACTTGTGAGAGATGCACTTATATATCCAATTTGGAAGCCACACACTCTCCAGCCAAGACCAGAATAGCTGGTCAAGAGGAGAAGGTCAACACTTGCACCACACCACATGGAACACATAGCCCTTCAGAACACACGCCAGCACTGCCTTTACATAAAAACACAAGTCACACACCCACCTTTTCGGAGGATCTCAATAAAAATCTACCCAAACAGCAGAGGCCTCTAAGGCAGAAACACACTCGACCACCACAACACAACACTAATCATGAGAGATATAACTCTCCTAAACAGTGTGCCACTCAACCAAAGCCTCTAAGGCAAAACAGCATGCCCAACACACTAGCCATAGGTGACTCAATAGTGAGGCACACTGATGTCCCACTCACTAGGTTGAATAAGGAGAAAGTAACAGTCAGCTGCCTCTCAGGTGCCAGGATTCACCACATAATGCATGCACTCATGTCCCTCAACAACAGGTATACATGTGGGTGTGAATGACCTGAGACGTACCTCCATGGACTACATGAAAAGAGACATGGAGGAGCTCTGGGATTATGCAGCCCAGGCGGGTATGACCCTAGCCCTGAGCAGCATCCTACCATAACTCAGAATGATATCACAGTACAAGAAGAAAATGATTACTTTCAACAATTGACTAAGTTTCTGGTGTCATTCCAAGGAGATCCAGTATCTGTCTCTCTGGGATGACATGATTTGACAGACCACGATGCTTTACCAGAGATGGCCTGCATCTGTCACCCCTGGGCTTCTGGATACTGGCCAAGGCTCTTGCCACCCTTAAAGTGCCTTTTTTAGGCTGTGTTCCAAAGACCAAATTACCACTATAACATCTACAAACTAATGCAATCTGAGGGTCATGCTGCTCAATGCTAGAAGTCTAAATCTCAAGCTGCACTTGCTCAAAGCACTCCTTAAAATGGAGAACATCAACATTTGTGCTGTAACAGAGACCTGTTTCAAAGCAGCAGAAAGCACCCCTGCACTACCAGGCTAAAACTCATTCCACACCTTTCAGCCCCAGAACTTGGACTGAAGCTCCAAAGGTGGAGGTGTTTCCATATTCATAAAGGATGCACACACCTCCAGACTGGTAGCCCAACATAACACATCAGAGATACTTCAGGTGCAGCTAACATTGGGTAAGACAGTGATTCAGGTTGTAGCCTGCAATAAGTCCCCAACCATGTCCCAAGACTCACACTCCATGTTCCTAAGCACCCTGGAAAATATTAGGGTCCAACCTAACACTCTCATACTGGACGACTTCAATGACCCCCCCATTAACTGGGTAAACTACTCATGTACCAATCCACTTGTTTCCCGGAATTCATTAATTCCAATGCCCTGGACCAGTTCATTCTTACCTCCACTAGAGGGTGCAATGTCCTTGACCTTGTCATTACTAACATGGGCGACCATTGCTCTACACCAATAGTCAACTTCTTCCTGGTTAGAGCCAACCACAAGCTAATCACCTTGGAAAATCACCCCCCCCCCTCGCAAAGGTAACCACCATGAAAAACTTCTCCAAAGCTAACTTTGGGCAACTAAAAACAGAGGTGGCTTAACTTCACGGCACCCATGCAAATGGAGAATAGTTGCATGACCACCGAATCTTACACCAATTCACTGTACAAACAAATACACAAATGCATGGATCTCGCCATACCCAATAGAACCAAGATGCTATGCTCCAAGAAAAGGAAGCCAATCTGGTGGTCCCCTGCCATAAACAAACTCTACAACAAAAGGAAGAAACTGATGTGGAATAAGGTGAAGTCCCAAGACTGGAAAAACTTCCTTAGCAGCCTCAACAAAAAGATGAGATCCCTCATCAAATCCTCTAAAGCTAGCTATGAAAACAGAAATGCAGCAGATAGTAAAGACAACAACAAGGTCTTCTATAGTTATGTAAAGAATCTCCACAGTAATACCCAGATTTACTCTGAGCTACTGCATAATGGTACTTCATATACTGAGCCAACAGATATTGCCAATATACTGGCTGACAGATTCAGTGCCAACTATGCCCCCCCACCCCCACCCCAAGGACCAATCACAATACCAGTAGATTACCAGGCACCCTGTATTACTGCTGCACAGGTTAAAACAGCACTGTCCAAGGCCAAGAATACAGCTTCTATGGGACCTGACAATATCCCTGGCTGTGTTCTACATGAACTACAGAATGAAATGGCACCTCACCTGTGTGCCCTGTTCAATCACATCCTCACCTCAGGCTTTGTCCCTACCGAATGGTGCACTGCTACAGGCATCCCTCTCCACAAAGGAGGAGCGACTACAGACCCTGAGAACTATCGCCCTATTAGCCTGACGAGTCTGATATGCAAAGTTATGGAATGCATCATCATGAATCTAATAACCAAGGATATAGGGGAATCTGCAAACTCTGGATCCCACACAATTTGGTTTTATGAAGGATAGATCATGCCTGCTCAACCTGGTCGACGTCTTTGAGTCAGTCACGAGAGCTGTGGATGAGGGCAAGGTGGTTCATACAGCCTACCTTGATCTGGCCAAGGCCTTTGATACCATTCCCCACTCAGGAATCATAGAAAAACTCACTAAGCTAGGCATCAATCCCTATAACACTAGGTGGGTTGCAAACTGGCTCACAGATAGAATCTACAGTGTGAAAGTAGCTGACTCCAAGTCAGACTGCTGACTAGTCACAAGTGGAGTCCCACAGGGTTCAGTCCTGGGTCCTCTCCTGTTTGGTATCTACTTCTCTGAAGTCCAGGCCAGCACGAAGGGACTTTGGCTGACAAAGCTCACAGACGATTGCAAGTCGAGAGCTATTATTAACTCTCCAAGTGATGTTGACATCCTGCAGAAAGGCCTCACTGAGACCAACGACTGGTGTCAGAACCATGGCCTTAAGCTCAATGCCAAAAAATGTGCCATCATTCCCTTTGGTAAAAACTCGGTTCCCATGAATTACCACATTGATGGTAGTCCACTGAACACAGAGGGCATTATAAGAGATCTGGGAACACAGGTTGACAGCAACCTCTTTTTTGACCACCAAATTGCCACTGTGGTCAGAAAGTCCTTCTATGTGGCACATCTCATTACTAAGTGTTTTGCATCCAGGAAGAAAGAGGTCATTGTCTCCCTCTACTCTTCCCCCATTAGGCCAATCATCGAGTACAATGCCCCATTTGGCATGTACCTCACTAGACACTTACAGAAACTGGAGAGGCCACAAAAGTACCTCACAAAGATGATCCTAGGCCTTAAACAGTTGTCCTATATGGACAGACTCAAAAAACTCCAACTATTCACTGTCTCATATCGCCTACTTAGAGGCGATCTCTGCTTGACTAACAAAGCCATGTCTGAACCAGCTGTGTTAGAAATGATACATCTAAAGAAATCCTAGTCCCGCCACAATACACACTCCAGAGACCGCACCCTCATTACCACAATCAACAGAACAAGCTGGAGGGACAGGTTCATAACTCAGAGACTGCTCATGCTATGGAATAGACTTCCCATACATATCAAGAGGAGTGCCTCACTGGCCCTCTTCAAGAGAAATCTTGATGAGTGGATGGGAAATAAAAATTTCACCCCAGGGATCACTCCAGTGGCTCTACTCGACAGAGGCACTGGGAACTAATGTCGGGTTGCACAATGCCAGGGTAATCCTATGGGTTAGGCTTGTAAAGGCTCAGGGGCCATTAGCCTAGTACACACCTATGAACCTATGAACATATGTTTATAGCTTTTTATTTACCAACCAATATCTGTGAGGAACAATCTTTATCAAAAGATGGTAAACAACTTATGCCAATTGTATTACACAAACTGGACAAATTATGTATGGTACCTTTTGAAGATTTTTGCCATAATGGAATTTTTTGCCCCTTCCTCCATAGTCTAAATATTATAAGAATTCCTTTGTTACATAGAGTTTTATGCTGCATAATTGAAGTGTTGTGATGCATTACTGGGTCTATAATAGCAGATAATTTATATAGGTTAGATCATCTCTAACCTCATCCTTTTCTATCCAATTTCCCTTCCTCAGCTTACTTTGACAAACTACAATGTCTACACCACAATAAGGAATTATGTCAGATGATTGTATAATACAAATATCAGTTATAATAGCACATAATGTAATTTCTGGTGTACTGTATGTATAATTACTTGTATAAGTTTTGTATAATCTCTATATGTGGAGCATTTCTGCCCGGGCCTCCTCTGAAAATGGGTATCATCCCAGTTGGACTTTCCTAGTAAACAAATGTAAAATAACTAAATAAAATAAATAATATTTATTTGCTAGACAGACTGCTGACAATGAGCACACTACCTCCAAATAAAATCTGTGAGGATCTGCAGACCGTGAACTTAAGCTAGTTCCATTTATACTAGTACTCAAATCATCAGAGCCTTGAATCTACACTACTTCCTGTCTGGTGTCCCACAGATCTGATAGTTAAATCATCAAAGTCTGAAGACTGCATTATTTCATGTCTGATGACCCACCCCTTCAGTGCTCATATTTTTAGTTTCAATACTGCATTACCTCCCCTTTGATGTCCCTCATTTTCAATGTTTGAATCACTGAAACTTCAAAAATAAAGTAGTTTTTGAATTGATGGTGGTTAGCATAACTGATGAAGACCTAGAAGGGAAAAGTTTTAGGTAGTGTGGCTCAGAAACCTGCATCTTCTTTTCTTCAGTTTAATACATACTATGGTGCTTCTCATGGCTCTGCAGATGTGGTAAAAAGGGGATACACATTTTAGACATGCCCACAGGATAACCATGTCAGCTTACAGAGATCTGCTCACCATGACCCAGTTTCATTACCTTATGATACTCTGAGAAAATACATACAAGGTCTTTATCCCTTGTGAATGTCCTTTCTAAAACACATGGAGATTCAGATTCCTTTACTGTTTCATGCCATGAGGTGTAATAATAGGGTCTATATCACTTTGTCAAACTCTTAAAAGTTTGAATGTCATATGGTCAACACCATATGATCGGACTTTTAAAAGTTTGTACGTTTCAACGGAGATCTCCGTACAGTGCGGAATGGGAAGATTTCTCTTTTCATCACTGTAGTGCGATCTCGGAGTTGGTATATTTAAGGAGCAGGGGATGTGGGGGGTGTAAGGTGGCTTATCCCCCTGTTTAAAGCATTCAGGTAGGTTTTTTCTTTGTTTTTTTTTTATTACAGTTCCAAACTTTTAAAAGTTTGATCATATGGTGTCGACCATATGACATTCGAACCTTTAAACATTCGATTATGTAATATAGACACTAATAATAGGATATTGTTACAGCATATGTTACAGATCTGCTTCATTTGCCTTGAACTAAGACAAGAGCTCAGGAATATAACAATAATTGTAAGTGATAGGTGTATATTACATGTCTGGCATGTTTTATCCATGGCTCAGTAACAATAATTGTAAGTGATGGGTGTATATTAAATGTGTGGCATGTTTTATTCATGGCTCAGTAATAATAATTGTAAGTGATGGGTGTATATTACATGTGTGGCATGTTTTATCCATGGCTCAGTAACAATAATTGTAAGTGATGGCTGTATGTTACGTGTGTGCATGTTTTATCCATGGGTCAGTAACAATAATTGTAAGTGATGGGTGTATGTTACATGTGTGCATGTTTTATCCATCTATTCTCATTGTTGCATGTCTTGACAAGTGTAACACATCAAACATTTACAATTGCATTCTGTTGGAAAGCTGTAGAAAACAATCTCTGCCCATACCTAGTTCACACACTCAGAGTACACACATGTACCTAGTTCAGACATTCAAAGTGCAGTACAATGCACACAGACACACACACACACACACACACACACACACACACACACACACACACACACACACACACACACACACACACACACACAATATCACTATTATCATTGGCAGACTTTATTAAAGTCATACTGTAATGAATGAAGTCACACAAAAGCTGAATCTGCATTCATCATGAAGTCTTTGATGAGGAATGTATCAATGTAAAATGCATCAGTAAAAGACATTATTACCATCGGGAATAAACTGCTCCAGATTTCTTGGCATAACAAAGGATTCTCTGGTCATCTTGATTACTAAATTTCTATGAACAGGCTGTTTATACTCCATCTTATTTCTGAAATTTGTAGAAATGTGAATTGAGTTAGCAAACTAATTTTTAATTGGTTTGCATATGACATTACTTGATATGAAAATGGTAGTTTGTTAGTTAATCTGAGAGCAGCATGCTCTGGTTCACAAGAAGTCAAACAAGTTTATACTCTTGGAGACTATAGCAGTGAATTGCAATGCTTTATAGATATGAATTGACAGATAACTAGGGCCCCTCTGTCTGAGTTGGTGGTTGCTCAGGTGGTTGTAAAAGATGCCACAACACTTATCAAAAAAAGAGTAGGGGGGGTCTTTACTGATTTACAGAGCTGTTGGACATGCTACACTTAAAGAAATCCCAATCCCTCAGAGCTACACGCTCCAGGGATCTAAACCTTGTCATCACAATAAACAAAACATGCTGGAGGGATAGGTTCCTGACCCAGAGACTCCCCAGACTCTGGAATAGATTGCCCATACATGTCAAGCAGAGTGCCACTTTGGACCTCTTCAAGAGGAACCTTGACGATTGGATGGGAGAAAGGAAATTCACCCCAGGGATCACGTCAGTCGCCCTGCTAGACAGGGGTCCAGGAAAGTAAATAATGTGGGAAGAAATAGCCAGGGAATTGTTATGGCTAGGCTTGTATAGGCCCTAGGGCTGATAGCCTAGTACCAACCTATGAACCTATGAACCTATGAATTATAGAAGCTTACATACACTATTTACATTATATACAATATATATATTATATACATTATTTACAACTCATTATATCTGACATTATAACGTCACATCACTTCACATATTTCATTTTCACTATTTACATTAAATACAATATATACATTATATACATTATTTACATTTGATTATATCTGACATTATAACATCATATCACTTCATTTTTTGTACAACGAAAAACGTATTTTCTTCAAAATCTCAGATAATACCCATTTCTCATTATATTTTATCTCATTCGATCTTTCATTCCACATCACCCATAAAACATAAAACAATTTTCTGTTAATTTCTTCCACTGTCTTTGTTCTTTTGTTACCATGGTACCCATATTATATCATATTCATATTTATATCTTTCACAGTTTTACAACTATCCAATACATTAATTTCACATTTTTTTCCCACAATTCTCTTACTCTCGTGCAAGTCAAGAAAACATTTTCCATCATCTCAACTTCTCCGCAGTAGTTACATACCCAGTCTTGAATCTTTTTGTGGGGCATATTGCTTAAACAGACAGTTTACTTATCATCAGCCTCCACATAAAATCTTTTCATTCATACATTTTTCTTCCCTATGTAAACCTTGTTTTAACTGCATTTCTTTTTGTATTATTTAAGTTTTCCCAAGGATAAAGACAATAATATTCCCTCATTACATTTTCATATCAGTCTTTTTTGTTCTTTTGTATATTTCCCATTTTTATTTCCAGAATAATATCTTGTTTTGATATTCTTTAATCTCATTACTGACATTATTCTTCCATCCCTTCTCATATTTTAAACTTTCCCGGACATCTTTATACTTAATGTTCAGTATATCATTTATTATGCTCCGATTTTCTTCTTTTAATCCCCACAACACTTTGTACAAATTCAACAACTCTACATGAACTATTGGATTTATTAACCCTAGTCCTTTTTCTTCCTGCACATACAGAATTTTATTTATTTTTATATTTGTTAACCGGGTTAGTCCAACTGGACCCAGAGGGCCCTTTTTTAGTGGAGACCTGAGAAGAAAAGCTCCAGGAATGTAATTAAAAAATAAGAAAAACCTAACAATTCAAGTTGTAAGATACTTAGTACAAACACAGAGAGACATATACAATATGAATATATATACAAGGCAAAAGTACAGTATTTTGAGAATGCAGTAACAATATGTTTGAGAAATTTGGTTAGCATTAAGTTATTTACAAGGAATGTAGCAATCCCTAAAAAAAAAAAAATAAAAAAATCAGAGTAACATCATGGCATAGTACAACAAAAATGCATTTAGTAGCATAGGTACTAACTGCAGAGAGAGTAATATATGTAGACAGTTTAGGCAGATACCAGACAGATATGTTAATCGAGAGAAGAAGAAAAATTCATTAGGTAATCTTCTGATAAGTACATATTCATGCATGTTGGAAAAGAAGTTTTCGTTACTTTTTGAATTCGCCACTTTTGGTAGTGGAGCGAAGGGACAATGGAAGTTTGTTTCATGAGTATGCAATTGAATGACTGTAAAGTATTTTTCCAATATTTTTGTTTGGCTTGGTCACCTACAGAAGGTTTTTTTGTGTGCTTCTGAGGTCATGATTGGGTGTGTAGGGTGTAATTATGGATGTAAGGGTAGGGCAGGAGTTGTGTGCAATTTGTAGTTGTGATATTTGAAGCATGTGGGGGATATCAGGCCATCTTAAGCTTTTCAAGGATATACAATGATGGGGTTTGTAGCTATTACCAACTGCGAATCTTGATATCTTGTTATAGGTAGTTTCTATTTTGGTTAAGAGATTATTTTGGAGGCTAGTAAGTATGGGAGCAGCATACAGCAGGGATGGCAGAATAAATATTTGAGCCAGTATAGGTCTAGATTTGTTTTATATATATATATATATATATATATATATATATATATATATATATATATATATATTTGTTGTTGCAATATAGAAGACCAGAAGACCTAGTTTTTGATTGGACTTTTTGATACAGTTTAAGATATGTAGGTCAAATTTTAATTGGTTGTCTATGGTAACGCCAAGCAATTTGATGGTGATAACTGTATTATCTAAGGATGAGATGGTGAAGTTTTCTTTAGCTGGATTGAGGTTTTTTGGAAGGAAAAGGAGAAGCTTGGTCTTTTTGGGGTTGAGAAGCAGGTAGTTTTCAGTTAGCCATTGTTCTACTAGGTGCAGAGATTGTTGAGTGACAGTGTGGAGATTTTGTACATTGTCAGAGCTGTTAATAATTGTGGAATCATCTGCATACTGTATTATGATAGAGTGGGGACTAGAGGATAGAACCTTGGGGAACCCTGGTCTTAACAAGATGGAAAGGGGAGAAGGATGTTTGCCATCTGACATACTGATATCTGTTTGAGAGGTAGCTGTTAAACCAGGAAGTAGTGGAGGTAGAGAGTTGTAGGCTGGAAAGTTTGTTTAGTAGGATGGGAAGGGAAACGGTATCAAATGCTTTGGATACGTTAAGGAATAGAGCTGACACAAGTTTATTATCTCTGGCTTGGGCAATGTTGTGTGTGAAAGATAGGAGGGCAGTGGTAGTACTGTGCGAGGGTAGGAAACCATGCTGTGTGGGTGCAATTAGGTTTGCCTGTAAGAGGTGGTTTAGTATTTCTCTATGTATACATTTTTCCAGTATCTTGGATAAGGGGGATAATATTGTAATAGGCCTGTAATTTGAGGGTTCTGTAGAATTTCCTCCCTTGTGGAGGGGTATTATTAAGAATTTTTTCTGGATATCTGGTACTGTATTTTCTTGGATGGATCTATTGACAAGTATAGGTATAGGGTATGCTAAGGATTTGGCGGCATGTTTGAGAAATATTGGAGGGAGTTTGTCGGCTGATGGGGAACAAGGTTTGAGTTTGTTAAGAAGTGCTCTGATGAAGGAAGTTGCTAAGGGTGCTAGGGAGAACAATGGAAAAGATGAGGTGGGAGGTGAAGTCTTTATATCAAGAATTTCTGGTTTAGTAAGATTTTCTATTGTTTTGATGAAAAAGTTAAGTAGGCTAGCAGTTATATTAGAAGGTTTAATAGGGAAGGGGTATGGTGAAGAGGGATCCCTGGAGATAGTCGTTTATTTATTGAGTGCCAGAATTTCTTCAAGTTGGAATGTGGGTTGCTTAGAGATTTTTGATAAAAATTTTTTGGTCTAGTAGGACATGATTTTTTGTTTGGTTTTGAAGCTGTTTATATAAGTTCAGGTGGAAAGGTGAGTTGTTATTTTTTCCATGCTCTCCAGGCACTGTCTCATAAGTGATCTAGTTGCTTGGTTTGGCTATGGTGCATAATTACATTTTAGCCTATTTTTTCTACTGGGAGCCAGAATTTTAAGGGATTCTAGGAATACATTTTTGAAGGTTTGGGCAGCCTCATTAAGGGGTAATGTGTGTAGGAATTACCAGTTTACAGTGGACAGTTATTCACTTAGGGTGACAGAGTTGTAGTTTTTAATGTTACAAGACTCTTTGTATTGGCGGCTCTTGTTAATATTGGGAGAATGTCTGACTGCTAAGGTAGGGAGGTGGTCATTAAGGGACCTAGGTAGGGTGGAAGGGTTATGATAGCAATGGGGGTTGGATACTAATATCCTGTCAATAATCGAGCCATTCTAGGAATTTTTTTCCTGATAAGTGAGTAAGGTGATCAGCTGGGTAAAGCCATAAAGGTTTATAGATTAGCTAGGAGATGCAGTATTACCAAGGTTCCAGTCAATATTTATATCCCCAAGGATGATGGTTTCATAGGGAATGGATACAGAAATACAAGAAAGAAACTGCTTGAGTATGGGAATGTCTTTACCTGGGGGTATGTAGATTGCTGCAATGACAAGTTGTTTGTGTTGATTTAGTTTGCAGGTTGCATATTTCAGCAGGGCAGAAATCAGGGATAGCTATTGAGAGGGGGGCAGAGAGAGAGAGAGCTGTTCAAAGTAGAGTATAGCTACTCCCCCACCTTTTTTTCTTCTATCCATTCGAACAATATTATAACCGGGGAGGAGAATTTTGCAGTTTGTAATATGAGGTTTTATCCATGTCTCAGATAGAGCAAGTATATATGGGTTATATTGAGAAATCCAGGCATGAAGGAGGGTACTTTTATTGACAATGCTTTGTATAATCATTCAAAAAAAGATAAATTTTTGGAGGCTTGTGATCATAATGAGTTATTTGTGAGGCAGTTGGAAAGGGGGGGGCGATGTACAAATATGGTTAGAGTGCTGTTGGCAAGGGCCTGGGTTCAGGTGAATATCACCAGATAGGAGTAGTATTGTGCTTTGAAGTATTTGTATGAAGAAATATTTGCAAAGGAACTGATGTTTTGTTTTGATAAGTGGTTGGGCATTTGGTATTTACAATACTTTGACCTTGTGGAATGATATAGTGATATAGTTAAAGGGAGTGGGAGCAATAGGGGTGGTGTAGTTATTTGTATGGTGGGTAGTGGGATAAGAGAGTGTGGGAGATGAGGTGATAAGCAGGTGAGGATTAAGTAAGTGGTTAGAGGTGAGAAAAGAATTAGAAATAGAAGAGAGAGAAATAATGTTTTGAAAGGTATAGCCATTATTTAGTTTCAGCTCAGAAATAATTAAAGGGTAGCAATTTATTTAAGGTTAGTAGAAGAAATCAGGAATTAACTCATGGAGTTTTCTAAAGTGAGTGACTGAAAGAGTTAAAAGCAGGTAAGGCTCAGGAAGGGTGGGGATTGGGTGTTACCGTTAATGGTGATGTGGAGTATGAGTAGCGGAGAGGGGATGTCTACTAGCTAGCATGGAGATGGGGCAAAGCAGGTTTAGCTATAAAGGAAATGATGTCAGGGGTGGGTGCGAATTGGGGTAGGGTAGGGGAGCAGAGTGAGCCCAAGCACAGTGAAGGCGAATGAAGCGGGATGAGCCAGAAAATCTGGACCAGGCCAGCTTCTAAGAAAACAATCAGGAAAACCAAGCTCAGTCAATTCCAGGTCAGTGTATCACAGTATCCTCCTAATAACTAGAAATCTTGTGCTACTAATCTAGTATAGTGTGGGGAAAAGGACCACCACTTCTATAGAGAGAAACAAAACAAGTATGGTCTGCAGGTACATAGGTAAACCTTTTCCAAGAAAAAGAAAGTAGTTTTAAGTAATCAATCTAGGAGTAGAATAGGAAGAGAAAAAATGTGGAGGACCAGTAGTGTGCACGCTTACAGTAAAAGGCTATAGCAAAATGTCTTCGGTTTAGAGGACAGATTAAAAACAACTGTAACATGCACTAGTTTAGCTGAAAGCACTATAGCATTCCACCGATGCAGGGTCTCACAGTGCAGGGCAACCAGACAGCCTTTGGGCTATTGGATGTTGGCTGGGACACAGAATAAAACTTTTGCTGAGGGGACTGGAAGTAAAAAGGAAAAGGAGGTAAATGTTAGGTTTGACGTTTTAAAACACTCTAATTACCAAATAACTAAGATAGAGGATGCAGGGGAGGAGCAGCATACCTTGTAAGAAACAGCACAATTCTATGAGCAATACAAAATGCAAGGAAAGCAGAAAAAAAAACAAAAGGTAAATGCAGTTGAAACCAAGCTATTATAACATACACTACACTATAATGTATACACTATTATGTATTGTTATAAAGGTTATGAAGAGAAAACAGTAACTACTAAGATGCTACACACAATTTAGCATTCTCCACTAAAAGTCAGGACTAACAACAGTGATATTATACAGAAACACAGAGTCACTTGTATCCTTCAGAGGTTACAGTAAGTTCTACTCTAATTGCCAAACAGGTTACTCATCTAAAAGTACCGGTAGCAGGTGACTACATTCACATTAGTGAATAAAGCAGCACTGTACCTGTTATTTAAAGCCACAATATGCTATGAATATAATTCTATACTGATATAACAAAAACACTCATATGCAGAGCAAGTAGAGTAAAGCAAAAAAAAATAACGCTTTTGAAATATAGGTCCAGAAAATAAGTGCCTAATAGAGGTGTTAGCAACTAAAAATATGCATGAAAAAAATACCATGTGTGAAACTTCACCAAAATAGCAATAAGAATCACAAACAAAAACAATACCAGGTAGTACTTGCATGCGAACACACTACTGGGGATTCATATGAAGCAAGGGCAGAAAAGCTAGGTCAAAAGATGGTGCCTTTCTACATCAGGTATTTTATTCTTCTGTAATGGAGCAGGAGTGGGAGGGAGGAGTGCAGGTTCAAGGTGGGGGAGGGGGATAGACACAAAGTAATACAAGGTTGTGAGCTAGAAAAACTGGACCAGGCCAGCTTCTAAGAAAACAGTCAGGAAAACTAAGCTCAGTCAATTCCAGGTCAGTATTTTGCAGTGTCTTCCTAGTAACTAGAAATTCCTCTCCTCACAGGATTTAGTTTTGAACCCCATATAAATGAAAATATAATTGATAATTCTTTTTTCATACTTAGGTGGGATCATGTATACATTTGCCAAATAGTCAATCTTCCCTACCAGAATACAGTTTATTAAATATACTTTTTTCTTCTATGATAATCTATATGATCTCCAAAATATACATATCGCTTTCAGCTTTTGTATCAGTCTCTCCCATTGTGTTTCCTTCTTCATATTAAACCCAAATGTTATTCCTAGAATATTTTCATCTTCATCATTAAAGTGAATACCTTCTAATTCACCCAAAAATCACATCCCTTTACTTTTATCCTTATTAATACTTAGACCAAGCATATTTAAGTACTTATTTAGTTTCCTAATTCCTTGTTCCATCAATTTCCTATTTTTAATTATTAAAACTATATCATATGCATACCATGGTAGTGGTGCTGCGGTAGCGTTGTAGCCTCACAGCAAGACGTTGTCCCATTCGATTCTCAGCTAGAGCATCTTCTGTGTGGAGGCATACGCGAATGGGCGTGCCTTTGTTGAAGGTTGTGCATCAGGGCTGGTAACTCGGCACGTAAAAATCCACTACCAAACATTAGCGGACCAGAGTTCCACTGTGGCGACCCCTAACCGGGATAAGCCAAAGGACACAACAAGAAAACTATATCATATGCATAAGTAGGAATAACTGGAACATATATTCCCTCTGTTATCCTATACCTTGCCATTTTAGCTCTCTGTTCATTGCTTTTACAATCACATTCATAACTAACACAAATAAGATAGTACTCGCTGGACATCCTTGTCTTATCCCACACTCTCTTCATATTTCTTTACTTAACCATCCATTTAAGATTATTTGAATAACATTATTCTCATATACTAATCTTATAAATGTTATTATTTTATCACTTACATTATTATCTCTTAATATACTCCACAATTCCTCCTATTGTATTTTATCAAATGCTTTATTCACATCTCCAACCAATACTTTAGTTTACACTTTTTTTATTTATGATGTCATCTATTAACTCTCTTAATATCCACAGTAAATCCTGACTTCTTTTGCCTTTTTTTCCAAAATCATAGGCTCCATCAATCTATCCACACCTTCCTCTAATCTTTTATTCTCATAAATATTTTATACTCTGTATTTCTTAATACTATTGGTCTACAATTCCTAATATGTTCCTTCTTCCCCTTCTGCCATATAAATTTCATGGCTCCTATACATATCTCTTTGTTTTGCCTTTTTCTAATCATTCATTTACTTCTACAAAACATACTCTTTGCCATTCTTTCATATTAAAATACATATGATACTCAGTTCCATCTGTTCCTGTAGCTTTCTCCATATCTAGATATTTTAACATTTTGCGGATGTTTCCTATACTTATATTTTTCCATAATCCCATTTTCTTCTTTGCTTAATGCATTTACCTCCCATATTTGCCTCACTTTTGTCTCTGTCTTCTTAAATGTATTTTATATGCTGCTCTATTACTTAAAATATTGTTTTTGCTTATTCACTTTTTCTTCTTCATTATTTTCAGTACTCTTATTATCCTCTCATTTTCTCTCACAATTTTACTAAAATGCTGAGTCACTTCTTCTTTTTTCTCCTTGTAAAAAGTACCTTTGCTTATATAACATGTTTTAATCCTCTCTTGGTTAATTTCATATAGTTCCTTCTCCCTTCCATATTTTTTATTATTTCTTAATATGTCTCTAAATACTGTCTGACTTAGCAACCTATATTTCTTCTTTTGTTTCTCAGTTTTCATCATTTGACATTCTAAACAACACTTTTTATATTTTCCTTTAAAACTTAATCAGCAATCAGTGAAGTTTTCATAAAATAGTCTCATTTCTGCATGATCTTCCCATAATTGAGCAATTTTTTTTCTCTCCTCTTCACCCAACTATTTTTCAATTAATCTTTTAATACCTTTACCTATCCTAATATATTTTCCTTTTCCTTTACTTCTACCCATATAGCCAAATGGTCTGAGTAACCTGTTTCCTTTGGTCCTTCTTTTATAATCTATAAAGTATCATATCAGATATTATGAAATAATCAATCTCTGTTTTTATCTCATTTCTTTTATAAGTCCAATGTATATTATCTCTTATGTGTAGATCTCCACTTTTCATTATTTCATATACTGTCTTAACATCATTCCCTTCTTTCTTTCTTTTCCTTAAATCACAATTAAAATTTTTTACCAATATTATTTCCATATTCACTCCTACATAATGTAAGATTTTTAAACATTTCCAATCTTCCTTTTTTAGTTACATTTGAATATATTGCAATTTTTCTATACATGTGTGTCTTATATCTTAGATCTACCACTGTTATTCTTTCTAACTCAACTAAAGCATAATCTAGGACCTTAACTATTTTATTACATAACGCAGCAATCCTTAAACATGTATCTTTTCCCATGTTCCATACAATACTCCCGGGCCAAAAGTTTTCTATCTGCTTCCTCTCTTCTTTTGTCAAGTTTCTTGTATCTTCTAGAAGGATTACATCAATATCAAGTAATATACACCATTCCATGACACCTAACCTTCTTTTAATATTTTTATACTATTAACATTTATTGATAAAACCCCTTTCCATCGTATTCCTTACCTTTTTTATTTTCTTTCATAATCGCACTTTTACATTTTCTTTTCCTACTTTTCACCCTTCTCCGTATTGAACCTTTTTACCTGTCACTATTTACCAACTACTACTATCTTCCTCTTCACTTGTTTCCAGTACAGATTCTCACCTTCATTATTTCCATTTTCTTTACACATTATGTTGTTTTCTTCTTCTTGTATGACATTTGGTTTTCATGTTCATTCTCTATTGTTTTTATATCATGTACTTGTTCTTGTAACTGCTCTTTTTGCTCAACATGCAAATGTTCATCACAGTTAATTGAAACATGCCCCATTTTCCCACATTTTTTACACATCAAATCACATTTCTTTGCTTCATGTCCCACTTTCCCACAAACAAAACATCTTCTCTATCACAATTATTATTAAATGGTCATTATTTCCACAAAAACAGGTTTTCATCTGTCCCTTGTATCCTACACAGCCTTTATTTCCTTCAACAATTATTACACTTGCAATATGCACAATATTATCATTTTCAATCTTCAAAATTATCCAACAATCCCACCCCCCCAGTCCATAAACCTGCATCATCATATACTTTCATAATGTCCAACACTTCTTTGCAAATAGCTTTTAAATAGTCTTTCAATGCTTCCTTATCCACTTCAGTTTGAAATTGTACAGCAATTCTTTTTTTAGTCTCTCTATAAAACATCTGCACCATGGAAGAGTTCCATGGACTACAGTCTTTCTTTTTTTCAAATTTCTTTAAAAACATTCCATATATTGTTCAGTCTCAAATACAATGTCACAATAAGTGTCTTTATTAATATAAATAAAAGCTCTTACCTTATTGGGTGATATTTCCAAAGGCACAATAACTGTGTCCCATACCTTATATCTTCTGAGTTATTTTTCTTTCTTACTGCTGAGCTGTACTACAAACTTCTTCTTCATCACCCCTCTTCCTCCCTGTCCTTGTCTTATTTACTTTTTGCCTTTTTCACCAGTGATGCATACAATTTTCTTTCTTCTGAAATTTCTTTCATCTCCTCTTCCTGAATCTTGTCCATAATGTTGCCCCAAAATGCTACTGTTTCACTTTCTGGTTCACTCTGCATAATCATTTTTTAAGATCACCATCCTGCAACCCTTCTAATTTGAGAGTTGTAACTATACACTCCGACTTTGACCCAGAAGACAGATCTTTTTGAAACATGTACTCTTGCGAAGGTCCGATTACCTTCACATCACCATTCTCCTTCACTCCAACCATCTCCTCCTTCGCCAACAACTCAACCAAACCCTCAACCATGATCTCACTATTCGAGCAACAGCTCTCCAATTCCACTCTCTTCTGTACACATTCCTCTTTTTTTTCTGTTTGCAATCACACATTCTCGCTGCCTCCATCTTCCTTCCAGTTAATCTGAACCACCTTCACACCCCAAATGGAAACCAGAAGTGTAGCAGCAAAACAACATCTCTGTACTCTCTGAAAAGAGTAGGGGAAGTTCCCTGATGCCCTGGCTAAATTTCCCCTAGTCAGTATGCATACCACCTTGAGTTTGTCCTGAAAACAGGACACTGGCCTACACACCTCAACTTCTCAGCACAAGAAATCTTGACAAAGACAAAAATAATGGGGGATAAAGTTGCAAAAATGGGGACAGATTTTAAATAGTGCTCCTATAAACTTAGAAAGTTGCTAGAATAAGTTGCTAGAATAACAGGCTTTGAATTATTATGTATTTTCTAAAGGATATGAAGTCTGAAGCTCAAAAGTGTCATTATTTAGTATTTTAGTTACTTCAATCCTCAACAATTTGCCAGAAAACCACAAATGTTTATGAGACAGACCAAAATATGAGACATGCCAGCCTAGTGGGACTAACCCAGTCATCTAAGAGGAAGGTTGCCAAGGCTTTACGCAGAGAATTTTAAGAAAAGTTGGATGCCATTAATACAATTTAAGGCTTATTTAGAAATATTGTGACTTTAATCTCTTCTAGATACATTTTGGCTCCAGTTCACAATTTTTGTGGCACAGTTACAGAAAAATGCACATAGACACTCTGTAGTATTAATGGATAACCATGCAGTTGATATACCCTATAATGATTATGAGAGAACATTTTATCATTGGCAATTTTTGGTCGGCAAGGCAGGAGATCCAGAGCTACTCATAGTCCAC